>NW_020956464.1:0-32490 GCF_003031625.1 Empidonax traillii
CAGTTCCACTGCCCACTCCGGCAAAAATCCCTTTGCCAATAGACTGGGAAAACACTGACTTTTGGGCCCAAGTCCAATTTTCCCTTCCCAACCCCACAGTATTCCCTAGCCCTGGGAAAAACTCCTTCCCGCAACTGCTAATTAAAATTCTCTAGGAATTTTGTTCTTTATCTTACCTCCTCCACGTGCGGTTCCGAGAAGCTGGGCCCCCCAAGATCAGAGCAGGAATTCTTCAAGATATGCCGGCCAGAAAAGAAATTCCTGCAAAATGGAATACCGATCCAGAGGAGTCACAGGTCTCGATTCCCCGTACGGGCCACCAAAACTGTTGCTTAAATGGCTGTGGGGAAAAAAAGACTCCAAGCCAAATTAGGTAGGAGATAAGATAAGGATACAAAGGTTTAATGAGCCCCCAGGCTTTCTGGAATACCCCCAGCGCGCGATCCCAAAATACAGATGTTCACAGTTTTTATAATGATTTTCACCCAATCTCGTCCAGCTACCACTCAGGTTCTGCCCCCGCCACGCCTCTTGGGAATTGGGTCTGGGGGCGTTTTGGGACCCCCTCTTCTTCATCTTCATCTTCCTCAGAGCACGTAATGTCCTTGGAGGCCTTCCAGAATTCTAGGCCTGAAGGTTGTTGGGTCTATGGCTATATCTCGTTCCGTAGGGTTAGGGTGTTCTTCTACAGTACTACCTTGAAAAAGAGACTAAACAGGCTATGGAATTTAGGGAATTGATATGGGAATGGGTAACAGGGGTTTGAGCTGGTGTGTTTAGGGTAAAGGGATAATATATTGCTACTCTGAAATCTACATTTACTACATAACTACTTCTAAGATCTGCAAAAATTAAAAAAATCAAAAACATCAAAACTCAAAGGTATCAGTCCCCCCTTTAGAGACTGGACAAAACTCAAAAATTTTGTTCAATCTCTACTACTTGCATTTAATCATTTTCCAAAAAGATGACCAACATCTACAACATTGGTTCACGCAATGAATGAATGGCCAGTCTCTTCGCGAACGAAGAACCGGGGAAGGTCTTTACACCTTCCAGCCTGCGCATTGGATTTTTTAGGTGAGACACAGTGTGCGCGGAACTGAGCCCACCCTTTAATCCTGAGGTTCATCTGCCGGGGCCAAGCACGCTTGGACGGTGGCAGCAAGGTCCTCAGGACGTAGATGGATTGCCTTACGGGCTAACGAGCTCCATCTGCCCGTGGAGGGGCCCCGACCGGGAATCGAACCCGGGTCTCTGCAGTGACAGTGCAGCGCCTTTCCTCTAGGCCACCACTAACTATGTACATTACCAATAGAAACAGTTGTTTAATACAGGTCCAGTTTGGTAACCATGAAATAAGTTTGTGGAGAGTGTCTCCCAAACTCAGTGAGACATTATTCAGATATACCTAATGTAGAATTTTGGTTCCGAATTGCAGCCAAATTGTAGTGCAAATTCAGCACTCACTTTCATGAAGAATATTAGGTGCATTTTACTAAAGCCAAATGTAAATTAGGCTCCAAACTTAATTTATAGTTACCGACTGTACAGATAATATGCACAGTAGAAACAGTCTATGCCACATCGTCTTCCTCTGAGTCGGGTTCTGCTTTGCTGATATTTCCAGGAACTGAAGCTTTCTTCACTCTGGAGTAATGAAACCACGGTACTTTGTCAGCAACTTTGACGGCAGTGAGGGAAGTCAGCAGGACTTGGAAAGGTCCTCTCCACTTGGCTCGCAGCAGGTTACTGTCCCACCATTCGATGTAGATCCAGTCTCTTGATTGGAATTAATGAGTAGGAGTGTCAATCCTATGGGCCTGGAAAGTTCGATGAATTTCTGGAGTTTCTTTAAAGTAGAGCCAGTGTTGTTCCTGGTTTGAGCATGATGCTTATGGGTTCTGCTCACTTGGACCTCCTAGGACAATCGCTAGCCCACACTAAAGGGATCACAGCATTTGCAACCTCTGCAGGGATCTCTCCGTGGTTCTCCTGTATGAAGAAGGTAGCTGCCTCGATATATTTAGTGTCAGGGATGATAACTTTTATTCCCCCCCCCCCTTACAGAATTTAATTAAGAACATATCATTAGAAACTTCTGTGTCCGTATCACTAAACTTTAATCTACTCCTCTTCCGATGCTGTAATTCTGAACCCTGGTTCCCCCCTTTCCGCCGTTGGATAGGGAGGTGCCGAAGGGATTGGGGCGGGTTCGTCCCCGCCCCTCATGGCAGAGCTGGATGGTCCTGTGTCAGCCGGGGAGTGGACTCCGGCTGTAGACACCGCCCCCGCTCCTCCTCCCGCAGTGCTGAGATTCGAATCTCCCACCTCCGTTGCCGTGGTAACCGCAGCTGCGCCTGGCACTCCCGGAATGGCCCAGGAGGGAGCTAGTGCTACGCCCCCATAACCAAGAGGGCATGTAATTCCGGTTAGGACCGGCCCCACTCCCACAGCCCAGGAGGGAGCCACTGCTGTGGCCCCGTAACCAAGAGGACCTGCAGTCCCGGCCAGGAGCGGCCCCGCAGTGCAGGGGAGGGTTACCACCCCCGCCCCGACACCGGCAGAGCCCGCAGCTCCAGACGGGACCGGCCCTCCCGTTCCAGAAGGGGCTATCTCCCCCCAATCACCGACACCCAGGGAGCTCGCAGCTTCACATAGGACTGGCCCCGCGGTCTCTACAGGGGTTGGCTCCGCAGTGCTGGGAGGAGCCGCCGTCAACCCGGCCGGCGCTAGAGCTCCTGGCACAGCCGGGACAGAGGCCACCCCCGCTCCCGCCGCTCCCGTGCCGGTTGGAACAGCCGGCGCCCACCCCGCAGGTCCCGGAGCACCAACAGCAGTTCCCAGGACCCCCGCTCCGCCCGGAGCAGTCCCAGCTTGTCCTGCCGTTGCCCCCGGGGCCCCAGAAGCAACTGGACCTGGCACTGCAGATCCAGCCGTCCCTGCCGAGCTGGCAGGAACCGCCCCAGGGGCTACCCCCACTCCTGATGGACCGACGCCCCCCGCACCTGCGGCCGGACCCAGGAAGGGTCCTGGGCTTGTTATTTTCCTATCTGGGGGAATTAAGAGGTCCAGATCTTCATTTCCAGGGCTTTCAGTATTGACTGGATCACGTTTAGCACGATTTTTCTTTTTCTTTTTCTCCTCTAATGCCATTTCTGTGAGTTCTGCTTCTATTTTAACTTTGTCCTTTTTATATTCCTTTCTCAATTTTGGACAGGTTAAGAAAAGGTAGAATAACTCTGCATAATGCAACTCAGACCACAATTCTTCCTTATGAAGGATTGTCATAAGATGAAACACTGTATTTGCCTCAAAAGAACCAAATTTAGGCCAGGTTATTCCTCTAATTTGTCCAGTATAGGACCAAACATCCATAGAGAGTCTAACTACCTCCTGCCTTTTTAAAGATGTCTCAGGGCCAGTTAAATCATCCCAATACCGTAAAACCAAAGCGAGAGGGGTTCCCTCTGGAATTTCCTCTTTAGCTTGTGTACATCCCATGTTAACAAACAACACCCAAGGAAAACGACAGATCTAACCTAGAACTCACAGCCACTCACACACACACACACACACTGCAGACTTTGTATCCAATCCAGACTCTACCAGGTTAAGGCAGAAACACAGAGTTTCAAGCGAGGGAGGTGTCCCCCCCCCGTCCGGCCACACCTGGCTAACACGAAACCCAAAATCCTCCTGCCTGCCCTAACTTAAACTTTCCGGGCAGTTCCCCTGCCCACTCCGGAAAAAAATCCCTTTGCCAAAAGACTGGGAAAACACTGACTTTTGGGCCCAAGTCCAAGTTTCCCTTCCCAGTCTCACCGTATTCCCTAACCCTGGGGAAACTCCTTCCCGCAGCTGCTAATTAAAATTCTCTAGGAGTTTTGTTCTTTATCTTACCTCCTCCACATGCGGTTCTGAGAATCTGGGCCCCCCAAGATCAGAGCAGGAATTCTTCAAGATATGCCGACCGGGAAAGAAATCCCTGCAAAACGGAATACCGATCCAGAGGAGTCACAGGTCTCGATTCCCCGTACAGAGTCACCAAAACTGTTGCCTAAGTGGTTGTGGGGAAAAAAGACTCCAAACCAAATTAGGTAGGAGATAAGGATACAAAGGTTTTAATGAGCCCCCAGGCTTTCTGGAATACCCCCAGCGCGCGCCCGAAATACAGATGTTCACAGTTTTTATAATGATTTTCACCCAATCCCGTCCAGCTACCACCCAGGTTCTGCCCCCACCACGCCTCTTGGGAATTGGGTCTGGGGGCGTTTTGGGACCCCCTCTTCTTCATCTTCATCTTCCTCAGAGCACGTAATGTCCTTGGAGGCCTTCCAGAATTCTAGACCTGAAGGTTGTTGGGTCTACGGTTGTATCTTGTTCCGTAGGGTTAGGGTGTTCTTCTACAATACTACCTTGAAAAAGAGACTAAACAGGCTATGGAATTTAGAGAATTGATATGGGAATGGGTAACAGGGGTTTGAGCTGGTGTGTTAAGGGTAAAGGGATAATATGTTGCTACTCTAAAATCTACATTTACTACATAACTACTTCTAAGATCTACAAAAATTAAAAAAATCAAAAACATCAAAACTCTAAGGTATCAGTACTTTTAGCAAAGTTAACTGGATGTCCCCCATTATCAGAGCTGAGTTCCTCCTTGGCTTGGCTCCACTCTGCAAGAGAGATAAAAATACCCTTGAAACACAATGGTACAGGTCATCCACAGTGGTGAGGAGGGTGACGGAGAGGAAGATGATGTGGGCAGGGGTCGTTGGCCCCTTGCCCTACAGTGGGGCATGCCCAGACTGTTGCCATGAGGTGATGAAAGGGCGCTGTTTGTCTGCCACTCAAGCACCGCCTTATGCTGCGTCCTGGCCCTATGTAGTGTAATGTAGAGCTGATGGAATGGCGTGTCAGCACTGCTGGGTGGAGCGATGCTCATCCTTCCATCCACACTGTGCTGCTCCGCGGGGACACCCGCCAAGCACGGGCACCGACCAACCCCTGCAGACCCTGGTAGACCTGGCCTGTCTGTGCAGGTAAGCACAGTTTATTGATAGGAAGCAACAGGGAAAGGAAACGTTTTATATCCTTTTTCTTGTATCCCTTTAATTCCCCTTTTACTAGCTAATGCTGTAATAGAGGCTGTTTGTGGTATTGTATGAATGCCAATAGATAAAGTAGGTTTTTTCTATTATTTTTTTTTAACTTTTGATTCTCTTTGCTAATAGTTGTTTTTTTTTTTACTCTCACTGCAATCAAATATATTTTGTAGTGTTTGAATGACTGTTGTACTTGTCTTTATTCTGGACATGTATCCTAACGAACCAGTACACCAGAACAATAACAAAGCTCTTCCCCTAATCCTGATGCATTTCTGTACATAAATTCCAAGGACCTACTCTCCCATGTTAAACAATACCAGGGCATATGTTTGTAACCTCCAAACATGGAGGCCTTGGGAGATGTATGCTAGTCAGCTCGTGTCAGGTTAAGTGATAAGAAGCTCATCTGCACACCCAGACGGGGCACTAACAGTGGTAGGAGGAGTGACAGGGCAGTTAATGCTCTGCCCTGGTTGCTCCATCCCTGGAGAGCTATCAGCTCACCAGGAATCCATCTCCAGAGAGAGCACAGAGGAACAGTGGCAAGGGACAACCCAAATTACGGGCTCCTGAGGAAGGGACATTGTGTCCCAGCTCCTTCAAGGGTTGCCCTGGGAGAGCCATCAGCCCTGTTGTCCAGGTTTGAAAGCCCTAAGGCACTGAGAGCAGATCACCATTTGAACTAGGGGGATTGTTGCCTTGGAATGTAGGACACATTATGGGATGCAGGGGAAGAGCAGTTTTGGATAGAACAGGGCTTGAGGGAAGGGGAGGACCCCAACCAGTGCAGTCTGTCTTCTCATGAAACTTAATTTCTAACTCCTGTGTGAGTCAATTTCTCTCTGCAAGAGCTGTTGAGCGTGGGGGTGTGAGTGCAGCAACTGCAGGAGGACCAGGGCATCAAACAACCCCCATGTCAACAGTGCTGGCAACTGAGTGACTGGAGCGGCTGGACTGCAGGGTTGGGGGGTGTGTGAGTATGGGGGTGTCCTGGATGGAAGTGGAAGGCTTAGACAAAGCCTTTAAAGAAGCTCAACTGCTTCTGAGTCATGAGGTACAGAAAGGATCCCCTGGCTTTCTAAATTCCTTCTCAAAGAGGAGTCTGTGGCTGGATCCAATCTTAGCCTCCGGCTGTGTCAATGGTGTAAATTTAAGGAATTACAGAGGTGTGATTAAATCACTTTGTCTCACAGGTTTTAATGATGGCAGATCAGAGGTATTTATATAAAATGAATTGTTTATTATGACAAATGAACTGGCAAGTGAAAACAGATGAAAAGTCTTAATCAGAATGATTTACTATAGGGTGAAAAGACTAAAAACCTACTAGTAGGGTATAATATAGCATAAAGTAGTACAGTGCACTGTATCAAAGCAATTCTAATAAAGAAATTTTATCAAAACCAGCCAAAGAAACAAGCATTAAGAAGAGATTGATATAAACCACCATAGGAGACAGCAGGCAGATCTCTCAACCCCAGGGGAGCGACCAGGATGAGCATTTGTTGATCTAGGAGAGTTTGGGCTGCTTTTCCTTCTAGAAGGAGCATCACTCCAGCTGGAGGGAGACCACTGGACAATATGTTTGCTGTTGGAAGTCCCATCATTCGAATGCTTTTATTTGAATGAGTGGGAAACGGAGAACAAATCCAGCAGTTCCTGCTGTTTGTTCTCAGTGTCACAGCCTGTGTTGGCTTTCAGGGTGAGCTTCTCTTCCAAGGCTCAGGTGGCATTTGCTCTGTGTGTGTTCTATTGGAGTGGCCCTTTGGAAAAGGGACTTTGGTCTCTTTTCTTTCTTTTATCGTTGTTAGTTGCAAGGCTCTGTTAGGACAGCTGGCTAATCCAGGGGTAAATCACCACGCTGCAGTCCTAGAAACATTGTCCTATAAATATAAAAAAGATAAACCATTTCATGATTTTCACTTTCGAGGTTCTTATTCTGTTGCAGCTTTACCTGCAGCAGATTTATTGTTCACTGCACTGTCCAGGACAGTTGGTTCCTCTGTGTCTGGAGCTGTTTTATTTCCATACAGGGAATTTGGGAGTCTCCTCCAAGATCTTCCACAACCATCTTGGGAGACAAAAGTCCTTCCCATTTCTGCTTGAGCAGCTCCTTCTCTTACATCTGGACATACACCCACTTTTCTGTCTGCTGAGGATATACTTGAACATCCAAGGTTATTAGAGAAGCTAAAATCACAAACTTATACAATGACAAGGGTAGTTCAGAATGTGGGAAATATCCATGGGGAACTGATCCTGTGTTGGTGCCCATTAGAGTCCGGATTCAGTCAGGATAATGGTCCTCGAGTGTCCATCAGTCACAGGTACAGGGTCCCTTTGGTTCCAGGAGTCCCCACAGTGTCACAATTAAACCCTTTCATTCCATGAGGTTCCACAGCATCCCAGTTGCCCTGATGACCCCACGAGGTTTCACAGTTTCCCAGGGTTCCTTTGGTTCCATGAGGTTCCACAGTGTCACAACGGCCCCTTGATTCCAAGAAGCCCTGTGATGTCATAGTGGCCACTTGATTCCATGAGGTTCCACAGTGTCCAGGGGTTCCTTTATCTCCATGAATTTCCACAGTATCACAGGGTCCCTTTGGTTTCACAAGGCCCCACAGGGTCACAATGGCCCCTTGGTTCCACAGGGCTCTGCAGTTGAAGTACTGAGGCCTGAACAACATCCCCTGAGCCAAAGTTGGCCTCTGGATGAACCTTCCAACCTAATGTTCTATTTCTCCGCGTATCCGCTCAGGAGCTAAAACTGTGTATAAGCACCAGTGAAATCTGTAGTAGGATAGGGCTGTATCTGTGTAAGATATATTTGTATCCACTCATTAGTGGAAAATATTTGTATTTGTTCATTACTAAAATATGTATGATTGTGAAATGTGCAAAATATGAATGTATTTATCTTTCTGTGTTTAGATCCCGGTCAAGGCCATGGCAGTCGATGTCTGGCCTTGTTTGGCAGCAGGTGGTGCAAGTTGAGTCCCTCGGTTTGCCCCTTAGGCCCTGGCCTGGCTTTGGGTGGAGAAATTACACCCTTGTTCCTTAGAGTCAGTGTCTGTGTGTCTTGTGCTGACCCTCTTCCCCTGGAGAAACAGGGTCCAGTGTGACACTGAAAGGGTTCATGGAACCCAAGCAATTTTGGGACAGGGTGGAACCTTTTAGAATCAAGGGGCCATTGTGACATTTCCGAATCTCAGGGAATCAAGGGGCCACTGGGACTCTGCAGGGCCTCATGGAAGCAAAGGAACTCAGGGACTCTATGGAAACTCACGGAACTAAGGAACCATTGTGACATTGATGGCCCTCATGGAAGCAAAGGAACCTAGAGATATTTTGGAACCTTTTGGAATCAAGGGTTCATTGTGAAACTGCAGGGCCTCATGGAAGCAAAGGAAAACTGGGACACTGCAGAACCTCATGGAAGTAAAGGGCCATTTTGACATGACAGGGCCTTATGGAACCAAAGGAGCCCTGAGACATTTCAGAAACTCGTGGAATTAAGGGGACACGGTCACACTGCAGGGTCTTATGGAGAACCCCGGGAACCTCAGGGAACAAAGGGACCATTTGGACCCTGAGGGGCCTCATGGATCAGAGAGGCTCGGCAGAGAGACCTTGACAGATCAGAGGGCTGAGAATCACCAACCACATGGAGTTCAACAAGGGGAAGTTCCCGATTCTGCCCCTGGGATGGGGCGACCACAGATGGAAAGACAGAGCAGGGCATGAGAGGCTGGGAAGCAGTGCCAGGAAAGGGCCCTGGGAGTCCTGATGGTGGCCAGTAGGCCCTGAGTCAGCAGTGCCCTGGCAGCCAGGAGGGCCAAGCCTGTGCTGGGGGCATCAGGGAGGGGATTTTCCCGCTCTGCTCTGCCCTGGGGGGGCCTCACCTGCAATAGTGGGGCAGTTTGGGGGGACACAATATAAGAAAGATATTGAGCCATTAGAGAGTGTCCAAAGGAAGCAACAAAGATGGGGAAGGGCCTTGAGAAGTTAAGTTTTGACTGAAAGCCCACAGTAAGACCTTAAATCATCTTGTATGTGAGCTGCTTTACACTGACGATGCTGCCCTCGTCACCCACACAGAAGCAGCTCTGCAACCTTTAACATCCTGCTTTGCAGAGGCTGCTGAGCTTTTTGGGCTTGAAGTCAGAGTGAAGAAGAAATAGTTTTCTATCAGCCTGCACCTCAGGAAGTCTTCCATCATCCCCATATCACCATTGACAAATCAGAGGTCAAATCAGTCTAGCAATTTAATTACCTGGGAAGCATCATCTCCTCAGACGGTAAGATTGATGCAGAAATAGACAACAGGTTAGCAAAGGCATACAGAGCTTTTGGTAAACTCCATAAAAGAGTTTGGCAAAACAAACACTTAAGAAAATACAAAGATCAGTGTTTACAGAGCCATTGTACTGTCTACTCTTTTATATGGGTCTGAATCAGGCGTCATTTACTGCCACCACTTGCGTCTCTTAGAACGCTTCCATCAGTGCTGCCTCTGTACAATCCTAACCATCCACTGGACGGATTATGTGACCAACACATCTGTCCTTGAACAGGCAGCAGTCACAAGTATCGAGGCCATGCTGCTGAGAACACAGCTGCGCTGGGCAGGGCACGTCTCCAGGATGCAGGACTACTGCCTCCCTAAGATCGTGCTATATGGGGAACTTGCCACTGGCTGCAGCAAGAGAGGAGCCCCGAAGAGGAGATACAAGGACTGCCTGAAACAATCCCTCAGCCTTGGCCATATTGATCACCACCATTGGTATACCCTGGCCACCAATCGGGAGGCCTGGAGACACACCATCTATAACGCTGCTGCTTCCTTGGGAACACACACAGGATCACTCTCGAGGAGAAAAGACAATGCAGAAAGAATCGTGCCTTGTCAATATCACCAAGGGAGTCTTTCTGCTGTGCCTTCTGCAACCGGACTTGTCTATCTTTCATTGGCCTTTTTAGCCATCAGTGCGCTTGTAGCAAGTGTGGGTAGAGCCCTTCTCAAATCTTCGTTTGCAAAGCCCAGCCATGATGATAACTTGAACCTTTAGCAAAAAAGGGAGCTTGGCAAAAATTAAAAGGGCAACATTCCACCAGAATAGAGCATTCCCCAAAGCACTGACTGATCACAGGCCAATCAAGAAAAGTCAGCAAAAAGCAAACCATCTGGTTTTATAAATGACTCAAACTATTGAGAAAGGAGATGAAGAGAAGAAGTAAAGACAGAAGAAGAGAGAATTGCAGCTCCCACACACAGTCTCGTGCCAGTCCAGCTTCCCATGCCCAGATGGAGGGTCCGACCACATGATGGCTGCACGGGGCTCCTTTGATTTGCTCTGCCCCCTGTGCCCACCCCCAGGGGGGACTTGTGGCCCACTGGCCACTCTGGGGCTCCAGAAGGTTGAGGGGCAGAGCTCCTGGTGTGCTGGAGCCAGTCTGGAGCTGGGTTAGTGGCTACAGGCTGTGGGATGGGGCAGAGCTCCCGGGCTGCTTGGGACTGACAGCAGCTCCAGGGCTGCCCAAGGAGGCTCCAAGGTCTGGGCAATGGAACAGGGCAGCACCTCACCTTCAGCAAATTCGACCTGTCCCTTCCCCACCCACACACACACTGGAGTTGTTCTGAGTCAAGAATTATCACAATAATCCAGTGTCTCATAGGTTCCTTTATTCCATGAGGTTCCATAGTGTCACAATGGTCCCTTATGCTCCAGAAGGCCCTGCACTGTGACCATGGTCCCTTGATTCCAGAAGATTCCCATATGTCACAGTGGTCCTGAGGATTCCATGAGGTTTTGTGGTGTCCCAATTGCACAGTGATTCCATCAGGTCCAGAGTGTCCCAGCACTCCTTTGAATCCATGAGGCCCTGCAGGGTCACAATGGTCCTTGGTGCTGTGAAGTTGCACAGGGTCACAATGGCCCCTTTGTCTCCACATGGCCCTGCAGGGTCACAGTGTCACAATGTCACAGGGTCACAATGGTCCCTTTGTCTCCACATGGCCCTGCAGGGTCACAGTGTCACAATGTCACAGTGTCACAAAGCCCCCTTGATTCCATGAGGTTCAGCACCTTCCCGGGACTCCTTTAGTTCTATGATGCCCTGGAGTGTCATCAAGGCCCCTGAATTCTGTGAGCTGCCCCAGGGTCCAAGGGCCTTTGGCTCCATTAGGTCTTGCACTGTGGCAATGGCCCTTGGATTCCAGGAGGTTCCTAAGTGTCACAATGGCCCTGATACCAAAAGGTGGCAGAAACAAACACCTCAACCCCAATTTGTAAATATTAAGACAGAAATTGTTCTTTTTTCAGCACTGCACGTTGGAAGGAAAGTTTCCCTAACTGAAGGTGCCAAATGACAGATGGATAGGGCTTCTTATTGCACACACTGGGTACATATTTATAAGATGTTCTTCTTTGATTTCTCCAGGTCCAAAGGTTGTTGTCTTGCCCTCAGTCCTTGAGCAGGCATATCATGATGGTGTTCCACCACCAAAAACTGTTACATTTCTTCTTCATCTTATCTGGGGAAACAGATCTTATTTACATCCTGTTAGTCTGAGTTACATCCCTGATCTAATTCTCCAGGACTTCTATAAGAGTACATTGTCCCTTCTTTGGGCATTCTGGAACACTGTGAGTCAAGTTTCTATTTCTCCCATCACTATCCCATGGCACAGGAAGGACATCCAGGGGATCAGGCCCAGCCAGCGTGGGGTTGGGAAAGGCAGGTCCTGCCTGACCAGCCTGGTCTCCTTTTCTGACAAAAGACCCACTTAGCAGCTGAGGGACAGGCTGTGGATGTGTCTGTCCTGACTTCAGGAAAGCCTTTGACCCCATCTCCCCAAGCATCTCCTGCACAAACTGGTTGCTCATGGCCTGGACGAGGGAACTGTTTGCTGGGGGAAAAACTGGCTGATGGCCCAGGGAGTGGTGGGGGATGGAACTAAATCCAGGTGGGACCGGTCACTAGTGGGGTTCCCTAGGGCTCAGGGGTGGGGCTGCTCCTGTTTAACATCATTATTGGTGATCTGGATGAGGGGATCACGTGCCCCCTCAGAAAATTCGCGGATACCATGAAGTTGGGTATGAGTGTGGATCTGCTGGAGGGCAGGAAGGCTCTGCAGAGGGATCTGGACAGGCTGCATCAATCAGGCCAAGTGTCAGGGCCTGCACTTGGGTCACAACAGCCCCCTGGAACACTCCAGGCTGGGGGCAGAGGGGCTTGAGAGCTGCTCAGAAGGAAGGGACTTGGGGTTGCTGCTTGACAGTGACTGGATATGAGCCAGAGTGTGCCCAGGGGGGCAAGAAGGCCAAGGGCACCCTGGCCTTTCTGGAGAACAGGGTGGCCAGCAGGACCAGGGCAGTGATTGTCCCTCTGTGCTGGGCACTGGGGAGGCCCCACCTTGAGTACTGTGTCCAGTTCTGGCCCCTCAGTGCAAAAAGGCCCTGGAGGGGCTGGAGCATGTCCAGAGAAGAGAACGGAGCTGGGGAAGGGCCAGGAAAACATGTCTGATGAGGAGCAGCTGAGGGAACTGGGGTTCCTTAGTCTGCAGAAGAGGAGGTTCAGAGTGCACCCCTCTACAATGTGCACTGCTACCTACGATGATCCCAAACAAGATTTTAGTGAGGTGGCGCTGGTCTTTTCTACCAAGTTTATAGTGAAAGGAAGAAGAAATGACCTTAAGTTGCCTTGGGTGAGGTTCAAGTTTGATATTACAAACAACTTTTTCCACTGAAGGAGTGTTCAGGCATTGGAGGAACTAGCCCAGGGAGCTGGTGGAGTCTCTGGAAGTGTTCAGATGGCATCTGGATATGGCACTTCGGGGTATGGTTTAGGGGTGGTTATGATGGTTTTGGTTGACAAGTGGACCAAAAGATCTTGAAGGTCTCTTCCAACCTTGGTGACTTTGTGATTCTCTGATCTGTCATCACAGTTTCGAGGTTTGAGCTCTAATAAGATCCTGGGGATGTTTTCTCAGTTGGGTCCCTCAGTGGGACCCATTAACATTACAAGAAACTTTACAGTTTGAATCTCACTTTGGTTTCTTGTAAGGGTTAAAAACTGATAACTCACTTGAATATCATCGGTTCCTATGTTGGATATTGTCTCTTTGTATTGGCTATCTAAATGTCCAATCACCACTCTCCCCACCAGCCTATATAAGCTGGGGGACATTTGAATAAACTCTCTTTTTCCTGCTGGCCTCCCTGCGTGCTGTGTGCTCTCTCTCTCCGGACAGAGGCCCCTCCGCTGCCTGTCCACGCCACGAGGGCAGGCAGCGGGGGGGGAAGAGGTAATCTCAGCCCTAGGAACCTTCACAGCGCCGGGAGAGACCCCCCAGAAGCCACTGAAACCCCGACAATTGGTGGAGAATGCCGGCAAGAATTCCGCCCACGATATCGGTAAACAATTTTAAAATATACTTTTGAATATAAACAGTGGGAACGATAACAGCTCGCTCCCCCTCCCCCATTGACTAATCCTGTCTCTGCGTTACCGGGGAGGAGAGACGTTTTTAAACAGCAATGCCGGCTCTGCTGAGCGCCCGGCGTTTGAACTGTGCCACGCCGACTCTGTAGCCCAGGGGGGCGGAGGGCCGAGGGACCTGCAGGCAAGCCGTGTGGTCTCGGCTCGGCGGCGGTGGCTGCGGAGCGTCGCGGGGCTGCTGAGTGCAACGTGGTGCGGACTTTGAAAAACAACACAGAAACTGCACGCGAGGCACGTGTCCCCAGCACGGAGGAGCGGCATTTTCAAACTGCCTGCCACGTCTCTGCCGCCGCTGGATGGAGAAAGCCGAGCGAGAACCGCAGGAACAGCGTCAGCCGCCGCCCTTGGAATGTTCCCCGCTCAGCCCCGACGCAGGGACTTTTCTTCGCCCCTACTGCAGGAAGAGGAGACGGAGGCTGCCGCTCCCGGAATGTGAGCTGGACTCTGCTGCTCCGTGCCCAGTTAGAGCCGTGCCGCCGCCCGGATCGCTCGACTCCGCTCTGGACACCGGGGGAGCGCCGAGAGACCGCCCACCTCCAGCCACGCGGTCGATCCAGCCACGCTGCCTGCGCACCCCCCAACCCTGTTCCCTCAACTTTTTTTTTCTTTCTTTACAATCTAGCTTCAAAGTACCCAAACCGGTTCTTCTCCTTTACTGTTCATATGTTAATTTCCAGATTGTTTTACTTTTACAGATTTTTCCCGTCATCATCAAAACAAAGGAAACCCAATAACAACCTCCCCCAACTTAATGCATTTTTGTTCCCTATTATTAATTTAGAAATCTCCACGCACAGAATGCACTCAGAAGTAAATGTGAGGAGTAGAGATCCAGTGAAAGTAAAGACCTCTCTGCCTGTTTTCCCTGCCACCTGGCTGTCGGCGCTGTCGCTCGCTCTCTAGGGGGCCATGAGCAGCCGCGGGGTAAAGGTGGGGGGCGGGGAGGGAGCATTTTCCCCCCCCAGAGCTAGAGGCAGTTGGCTTCTCGCCAAAGGAAAGCCTCTTGTTCCGGGGCTCCCCGTTTCCCATCCACTCAGCGTTCGTCAAATCGGCCGGATATGGCATGGCTGTCCTTACTTCTTCTGTGAAGGAGGGAGGCAGCAGCAGCACAGAAAAATGTTCTGTGTCGGGCGAACGCCCAGAGCTGGCGTCCCAGTGAAGGTGGGAGCAGCTCTGGCATATTCCTACATCCCTTTAACCCTGAAAACTTCCCCCCCCCCTGGAGCTAGGGGCAGTTGGCTTCTCGCCAAAGGAAAACCTCTTGTCCCGGGGTTCCCTGTTTCCCTGTCCAATCAGCGTTCGCCAAATGGGCCGGATAGGGCATGGCTGTCCTTACTTCTGCTGTGAAGGAGGGGGGCAGCAGCAACGCAGAAAACGTTCTGCGTCGGGCGAACGCCCAGAGCTGACGTCTCGGTGCATGAGAGCAGCCCTGGCATATTCCTGTATCCCCCTAACCCTGAAAACAGATAGCTCAGGTAGAGTCACCCAAACAGACTCAAGTAAAATCTAATTTCGAGATTTCTCTTTTTATAATAGGAACATAAGTCTTAAAATTACCTGTTTTCTCAAGTTCAATACAAATTGTCTTACTCACTTTCCCATTTTCATATCAACCTTTGTATCAACTTTTACCCCAGGTTTGACTACAAAATCTTCATTGTTAAATCCCCTTAAAATTACAAATGTTTGTCTTTATTATAAATAAGAAAGGGTGAATTGTAAGGGTTAAAAACTGATAACTCACTTGAATATCATTGGTTCCTATGTTGGATATTGTCTCTTTGTATTGGCTATCTAAATGTCCAATCACCACTCTCCCCACCAGCCTATATAAGCTGGGGGACATTTGAATAAACTCTCTTTTTCCTGCTGGCCTCCCTGCGTGCTGCGTGCTCTCTCTCTCTCCGGACAGAGGCCCCTCCGCTGCCTGTCCACGCCACGAGGGCAGGCAGCGGGGAGGGAAGAGGTAATCTCAGCCCTAGGAACCTTCACAGCGCCGGGAGAGACCCCCCAGAAGCCACTGAAACCCCGACAGTTTCTCAAGAGGTTCCTGCAACTCTCCTCAGGGTCTGATGTTCAGGGACTCATCCTCAAAGCCCCCAAGGCTGATGAAATGCCTGGGGCTGTTGCTGTGCTGCTGAGCTCGGCCGGGCTCCAGGCACACAGGGAGCTCCCGGCAATCAAGAAGAGCTTCGAAGAGATAGCTCTGCTGCTGAGCACCTTCTCTGCACAGTCAAGCAGGGATGAGGGCACTGCCTGCAGCATCCAGGGCACAGGAGAGAAGGCAGAGAGGTGAGAGGCAGCCTGGGCTAGGATGGGACTGAGCTCTCACTAGGGGAGAAACCTTCCAAGGATTTGAATGAAGAATTCTCTGGCTGGAGGACACTGAAACTTCCCTTCCTGCAGGGATCTCCTAAAGCTGCCACAGCCCACAGCTTGTAGGATCTTTCAGAAGGACTCTCCCAGTCCCTGCAGGGCAGAGGAAGTGACCCTATGGCAGAGCAGGGCAGGAGCTGCAGGCAGCAAGGGCAGACAGGAGATGAAAGGGATCCTGGGCTGGGAGGACAGGACAGAGCTCCTCACGGGAGGAACCTTGGCAGCCCTTTGGCATGGGAAGGCTGTGGCTGCAGAGCAGTGCAGGTGAGTTGCTGCAAGTGGCTCTTGCAGCTGCCAAATGCCAGCCCTGGCAGGAACTGTCAGGATGGCTGTGCTGGCTTTGCTAGGGGGCAGCAGGAGAAGCTGCTGCAGAGCAGGACTTGCTGCTGCCCCATCAGAGGCCCAGGGCCAGAAGGTTCCATGTGCCAGGGCTGGCTGTGGGGTGGCAAGGTGGGGGTGCAGCCAGGGGTGCCCAGGGCTGTGGGGCAGAGCAGGGTCCTGCTCCCCAGGGCTGTGTGTGCTGGGGCAGGGACTTTGCTGCCTGCCAGGGGCAGCTCTCAGCCTGGCCAAGGAGCTGCCATGGCCCTGCAGGGAGAAGGGGTGGGGGGAAGCAGTGAGCCCTCCTGGCAGGCCAGGGCTGCGCAGGGCCCTTCAGCTGCAGGCTCAGGGCTCCTCCCAGCTTCAGCTGCACCTGCTGCCATTTGCAAGAGGCCCTTCTCAGGAAGCACATCCACTGCCAACACCTGCCCCTTCCCAGCTGGCGCAGGGGGTCTGGGATCTGCTCTGCAGCCCCTGCCCAGGCAGAGCTGCTCCTGGGCCCTGGGCTGGGGATGGGCTCTGGCAGCACTGGCAGGAAGCTGAGCTGGGCACAGGGAGGGGCTGCTGGCAGGAACAGCTCCTCACACACACACACAGGCAGGGAGGGAGAGGCAGCTGCTGCCACAAGTGCTGGCCAGGGGATGTGGCCCCTCCCTGCCTGTGTCTGTGGCTCAGAGCCCTTCCCTGAGCAGCTCCTGCCTGGGCTCCTTTGCCAGCCTGAGCAGAACCTGTGCCCTCAGGCCCATGGGGGCTGGGCTGGGCATTGCCCTGCAGCAGCCAGAGCCCAGGCAAGGACAAGACCCTGATTTTCCTCTCTCTCTGGCTGTCACTCCTCCCTTGGCAGCAGCACTGGGGTATTTCCCTGCCATCCCCTGCTGCCTGGGCTCTCCTTGTTCTCACCCTTGGCTTTTCTGAGCCACTGTGGGGTTTGGGGGGGCAGATTCCGGTGCAGACACAAACCCTATGTGTGCTGCTGTTCCCTCCAGGAACTTCAAGCTCTTCAGTTGTTTTCCTGGGTGTCCTGCAGGGCTGCAGGTGCCCTCCAGGAGGGCACAGCTCTGCCAGAGTATCTCTGTGCTGCACAGGATCCCCATGGAGAAAACTCCACTGTGCTAAGTCCATGGAAATGCTCTGGGCAGCTGAGAGGGCCGAGATGAAAAAGTGAGGAGTGTGTCAATCTGTTCTTTGGACACAGATTCCTGGCCATCTGTGCAGTTTCTCTGTAGGGGAACAGTTGAGTATGATGCTCCTCCAGCTCCAAGCTGCCCGCACAGGGCAGCTGAGCACAGACTGATGGGCAGAGCAGCTCTTCTGTCTGCACTGAGGGACCGTCCCTGTGCCCTTAGAACCCACAAGACTTGACCTGCAGTGCATGGAAATGTCAGGGATTTCCAATATCCACAATCACTCCTAACTGTGGCTGGTGCAACTGGGGAACAAACACAAAGAATTCCCTCAGATCAGTCCTTCATTTGGGCAAATTGCAAACAGCAAAACTAAGAAGCTCTTGGATGTATCAGGAGCACATTTAATTGTAAATCACCCTGCATTCCAAGTTCCCTCTTCCTTCAGAGGAAAAAGGAGTCCTTGGGAGCCCATCCCAGAGTTTCTGCTTTAAATGGTGCCCTCAAGCAGCAACAGCCAGACCTCAGGGGAGGGAGCTTCCGGGTGGTCTGACTGAAGAGAGAGCCTGAGAGTGGGGTGGCTGTGAGAGGTGTCATTTTTGGCTGCAGCAGCCAGGTCTAACTCAGCATTGACTTCTCCTCCTCAACAGATCCAAACACTCTGAGGAAGCAGCAAATTCCCAACAGCAGCTCCATGGCCCAGTTCCTCCTCCTGGCATTTGCAGACAGGCAGGAGCTGCATCTCCTGCATTTCTGGCTCTTCCTGGGCATCTCCCTGGCTGCCCTCCTGGGCAACGGCCTCATCCTCAGCGCTGTAGCCTGCGATCACCACCTGCACACCCCCAGGGACTTCTTCCTGCTGCACCTCTCCCTCACAGACCTGGGCTGCATCTGCACCACTGTGCCCAAAGCCATGCACAACTCCCTCTGGGACACCACAACCATCTCCTACACGGGATGTGCTGCTCAGGTCTTTTTCTTTGTGTTCTTCATCTCAGCAATTACCTCCCCACCACGATGTGCTACGACCGCTACATTGCCATCTGCAAACCCCTGCACTACGGGACCCTCCTGGGCAGCAGAGCTTGTGCCCACATGGCAGCAGCTGCCTGGGCCTCTGGGTTTGTCACTGCTCTGCTGCACACAGCCAATACATTTTCCCTGCCCCTGTGCCGGGGCAATGCTCTGGGCCAGTTCTTCTGTGAAATCCCACACATCCTCAAGCTCTCCTGCCAACACTCAGGCTATCTCAGGGAAGTTGGTCTTTTTATGATAAGTTGTTTTTTTTTGTTTTTGTTGTTGCAATTTCATGGTTTTCTCCCATGTGCAGATCTTCACGTCTTTTCTGAGGATCCCCTCTGAGCAGGGACGGCACAAAGCCTTTTCCACGTGCCTCCCTCACCTGACCATGGTCTTTATTGTTATCAGCACCTCCTTCATTGCCTACCTGAAACTCCCCATCTCCTCCCCATCCCTTGATCCTATTGTGTCAGTTCTGTACTCGGTGGTGCCTCCAGCCCTGAACCCCCTCAACTACAGCCTGAGGAACCAGGATCTCAAGGATTCCTTGAAGAAACTGATAACTGGGTGTTTTTGAGAAGCAATACACTCTTCTTGTTCTCCATGTTATCTACCTCATTAAAGGCCAATGCTCTCATGTATTTCATTAAAGAC
The DNA here is from genome assembly GCF_003031625.1 of Empidonax traillii. Taxonomy (NCBI): domain Eukaryota; kingdom Metazoa; phylum Chordata; class Aves; order Passeriformes; family Tyrannidae; genus Empidonax; species Empidonax traillii. The sequence continues at coordinate 19,106 of NW_020956464.1, forward strand.
TCCTATCTTCTTTTTTTTTTTTTTCCTACTTGTATGGGTCGTAAGTTTTGTTATTAACACCATATTTAGTTCAGTGTTTGCCTTTCTAGTCTGGCTGTAAAATTTGGAAATTGTACTCACCGTGTGCTTAAACAAAATAAACAACTCTGCCCTGACTGGTTTCCCTGACATCTTTCCTCTCTGACTTCTCTGGAGCTGCAGGGTCGGTGTCTCTATGCAGAGCTGGGCAACAAAAGAGTTCCAGCAGAGCAGCCCTGACAGGGAGCAGCAGCCCTTCTTCTTTCATGCTCTCCTCCTCCTGCCCTTGCCCACTGTCCTGCAGAGCCCTGTGTTGTTTGAGGCCTCAGTGCTCGGGCAGTCGAGGTCAGTCCTGCTGCAGGACTGGGCAGTGACTACAGGCAGGGACAGCCACGGGCACTGCTGGCACAGAGCTGACCTCTGCAGCAGCACTGCCATCTTGCAGGGGCATCTCCTCAGGGCAGGGCCTGACAGCTTCCATCTGCTTTCCAGTTGGCTCTGCAGGCTGTGCCCAACACAAGGCCCTGCAGAGGAAAACAGCATGAGCAGCACAAGTGTGGAGGGCTCAGGGTGGGGGCACCCAGCAGTGCCCTTGCACAGCCAGCACCGTTCCCAGCACTGGCCTCTCAGTCCAGGGCAGGGAGGTTGTTCTTCCCTTCAAGGAGGGACAGCAAATGACCAGCTCAGCAGTCCATGTTTGCCCTGCATGGACAAGACATGCCCGTGTGTCACGGCTTGGGGGTGGGGGTGGAAGGCTTGGACAAAGTTTCTTGGAGAAGCCTCTTGTTGAGCTATGAGGGGCAAAAAGGACCCCCTTGCTTTCTAAATTCCTGCCAGATGCCTGTGGCTGGATCCAACCTCAGGCTCAGATTGTGGTTTAAATTGAAGGAATTATAGAAGTTTTAATTAAATCACTGTATCCTGCAGGTTTTAGTGATTGTCAATAAGAAATATTTATATAAAAATTAATATTTATTATGACAAATGAACCGAAAATTGATCAGAAAAATGAACAGACAAAATACCTCAATCAGAATTATTTACTACACAGTATAAAAGCCATAAACTCCTAGCAGTATAGTGTAAGATAGGACAGTGCAGTCTATCAAAGTCATTCTATTAAGGAAATTGGATCAGGGCAGCAAAAAGATTGAGGTAACTCAGCCCACAACAACAGGGGGTAGTTTTCTCCCTTTCACTTAACCCCTGGGCAGTGACCATGAAGAGTTGTCCCTGCTTCATGGGAGAAGCTCCACACACTTCAAGGAAGTCTGGGGAAGAATCTGCCACATGAAAGTTGGACAGGGCTTTTATAGGTCGAAAGAGTTTGACTGCCAGACATATTCCAGGCCAGGGAGCAGCTTATCTGTCCAATTCTGCTTCAGAAAGAAGGCAGTGTTTTGGAAGTTTCATGAAGCATTTTGGCTTATGCAGAATTCAGCATTAAAAAAAGAACCTTGACACCAGCAGTAACTCACCACAGAGAGCTTGCACTGTTTGTATTCTCTGACCATTTTGTAGGTATAATCAGAGCAGAGCATCCTGCCAGAAATGGACCCTTGATTGCTTGAGGTTCCAAAAACTCTCAGGGTTCCCTTGGTTCTAGGAGGCCCTGCAGTGTCACAATGGACCCTTGATTCCATGAGGTCCTGGAGTGTCACAATGGTCCTGATGATTTCATGAGTTTCCACTTTGTCCCAGCATTCCTTTGGTTCCACGAGACCCTCCAGTGTCACAGTGGCCCCTAGATTCCACGCTGTTCCCAAAGATCCCAGGGTTCCCTTGGCTCCAAGAGGCTCCCCAGTGTCCCAGCGGCTCCTCGATTGCAGGAGGATCTGCAGTGTCCCAGTGAGCACTCGGTTCCACGAGGGGCTGTTGTGGTTTAGCTCCATTTCCCTATTGCAGCCCGTGCTGAGATGCCGTGAGAGCTGCAGAGCACAAAGCTGATGCCAGGGCGGGCCCTGCTCCTCTTTGGTGCCCGGGGCTGCCAAGAGAGGGAGTCCCCGGCCGCTGCCCCCGGAGCCGCCGCGCCGTCCCCTCAGCGCCCGCGGCCCCGCCGGGCCGGGACCGTGTCTGCCGGAACCGCCGCTGCCACGAGGCTGCCCCGCTGCTGCTTTGGGACTGCGTTGCCCTGCAAGGCCCGGCACCGGCTTCCCCCGCTGCCGGCGCCTCGAAGCGGAGCCCCCGCTCCTGCAGCGCCTCGGAGTCGCTGTTCCGCCGCCACAGCGGCTGCTGCGGCGTCTGTGCCCGGAGCCCCCGGTCCCGCGGGGCTGCCGCAGTCACCGCCGCTGGTGCCGCACGCGCGGCCGCGACTCTGCCCCGGCTGCCCCGGGACCTGGGACGGCCTCGGAGCTGCGCTGCCGCCTCAGCGGCCACAGGGACACAGGCACTGGGGGGACCTTTGCTCTGCAGCTGCGGCCTCCTTGCTTAGTTCTCTCTGGCTCTGGGCTTTGGCAAAGTTGGGGTTAATTTCCCAGCTCCGCTTGAACACCTCAGGAATTCAAAATGTTCCTAATGCAGGGGGAGGGGTTTCTATTGCATTGGAGGTGCGCCCCTCGGGACACATTGTCAATAAACCATCCAGCTGACTTGCATGGGTTGGCTTGCTCAGTCAATGCTTTCGGGAATGCTCTGTTCTGGTTGAATGTTGCCCTTTCAACTTTTGCCCAGTTCCCTTATTTTCTAAAGTTTACCAGTAAAAGTGTGATATTTGACCCCCTGAGAAAACGTGTGTAGCATCTTCTCCTTTCTCCTTTTAAAATATCTGGAGGGTGGATATTTTTGGTGCCTTCTATGTTTTTTTTTAAAGTAAAAACCCTTTGAGGAGCTCATAGCTCAAACCTGGGGTCTTACAGTCACCATCCCTGGAAGTCTTCAGAAAATATTGAGCTGTGGCACTTGGGGACACGGTTCAGTGGTGAAGATGCCAGTGTTGGGTTAATGGTTGGACTCCATGATCTCGGAGGTCTTTTCCAACCTTAACAATTCTGTGATTCTGTGGTGACTCAACCACTTCCCTGGACATTCTGTTCCAATGCTTGAAAACCCTCAGTCATCCCTTTGGTGCTTCAGCCAAGGAACAGACCAGTGATATTCACAGTGTTCCTGGATCACAGGATATCTAAAGCCAAGGACATTTCCCTCAAGAACCTTGTCCTTCCTGCAGATCAGTCACCTGAAGCCTCCAGGTCCTCCACAGAGGCAGAGAACCCCCAAGCAGCAAAGCCCTGTCCTGCCAGGCTGCACAGCCCACCCTGTGTCTCTCTGGCCTGGGCACAGCAGGGTTTGCTCTCCTTGGGGCACCTCAGCCCCTCTGCCATTGCCATCTGCCCCCAGCCCAGCAGGCTCTGGAGCAAAGCACGGCTGAGGGCCAGCACAGCTCTGCTCTGAGAGAGAGAACCTGCAGGCAGGGAGAGGAAAGAGGACAAAGTCTTGTTTAAGCAGCCTAAGGAATAATAATAATGGGCTCAGTGACCTCCTGTATTCCTGGGCACTTTCCTGACCCTGTGTATCAGGTTTGGTAGCAGGGAGGGGGCTTCAGGTTTGCCTTAGGGAAGAAGAGATCAAGAGTTGACTCTGTGACAAGAGAGAGACAGTTCCAGGTGGCTCCAAAATGGACCAGCCACTTCCCAAAGCTGAGTCAAAAATCAATTGCAGAGGCACCTCTGGGATAACCCTTCGGAGAAAGGATAAAATCCAGGGTGCTGGAACTGAGAGAGGAGTGAGGGAAATGAGGGAGAAACAACCCTGCAGGCAGCAAGGGGAGTGGAGAAGGAGGAGGAGTAAGAGAGAACCTTGGTGGTCCCCTGGCAGCCAAAAGCCAACCCACCAGGCCTGACAGCCACAGCTCAGCCCAGCACAAAAGCTCCTTGAGCTCTGGAGGTTCTTTGCAGCAGCTTTTTAGCAGAGCTGCCAGATGGGCCAGCAAAGGGGATGCTCAGCTGGGTCTGAAACCTGAGTGATCCTTGGCAGCCTTGCATCCAGTAAAATGATAGAAGAGTTTTGGTTGGAAGGGACCTTTGAAGTTCATCTATTCCTACTCCCCTGTAATGAGCAAGGACATCTTCAACTACATCAGATTGCTCAGAGCCCCATCCAACCTGACCTTGAATGTTTTCAGGGATGAGGAATCATCTCTCTGGGCAACCTGTGCCAGTGTTTCACCACCCCCTATGTAAAAAACCCTTGGTTATATCTACTTCAAACCTGCCTTTTTTTAGTTTAGATCTATTTTTCCTATCACACCATCTCTAGGCCCTACAAAAAGTTTGTCTCATCTTTCTTTGAAGTTTGTGAGGTGGTGCATCATCCCCCGCATTGTCCTCAGGCCTGGTCGATGATCTCAGCAGCTCCTGACAAGCTCCTGACCAAACCAGCTGAGCAATGAAGAGCCCCTGGACTGGACCAGGGGTGTGGTGAAGTGTTCCTGGACTGGACCAGGGGCTCCTGGATGACACAGGTGGGAAAAATCCTGAGTGTAACAGGTGGTGAGCACAGGATAATCAGTCATCCCAGGGAAGCCTTGGAACATTCCCTGCCAGAATCACACGCCAAATTGAACAGTTTGGATACAATTCCCAAATATTTTGGAAACTCCAGTAATTACTGGCAGGAGGATGGAAATTCAGCAGGTAACTAAAGCCAGTGCCCTTGTGAGCCCACACCCAGCGGTGCTGAGGGAGGCCCTGGGAGCTCCCCAGAACCTCCCTCTCAGTGGGACACCTCTCGCAGACTCCTGGAGCTCGGGAACCCTCCAGTTTGCAACACTGCAAAGAGCATCGCTGATGCCCAGGACAATTCTGATCCCCCTCAACAAACACTCCTCCAGGGGTGACCCTTGTCAGTTGGGAAACACAAAGGGAGGTGTGGGGTTGTTTCACAGACAACAAGGAGAATTTTGGAGAGGGACCTTCACACACCCAGATCTTGATGTGTCCCCATATCTCTGCCTGGGTGTGGGTGTGAATTGACTGTGGTGTGAGTGTTGTTATTTTGAATCTTTAATTCAGTCACTGTTAAACTGTAGCACCTGCTATTGAATCAATCAATAACTGTTAAGTTGGTCAACGATTATGTGCTACTAATCTTTTGCCCCCTTTTTTTGTGTCCAAATCCTTTGTACCCTGACCCTCTTGCATCCCAAGGCTCTGCGTAAATCACTCCCTTTCATAGAAAAAGTATATTTTTGTGACTTCCACTTTAAAATCTTTCTCATTCCCTAAACTACAAAGGAACTCCAATTAGCTGTTGAAGACTTGAAAACATCAAGATAATTAAAAGAAGGAAAATAATTTGATTTCCTGTATTTCAATGAGCCCCACAGTGTGTTTAAAGTCTATTGTCCTTTATACCTTTGAGTTTTGATGTTTTTGATTTTTTTAATTTTTGTAGATCTTAGAAGTAGTTATGTAGTAAATGTAGATTTTAGAGTAGCAACATATTATCCCTTTACCCTTAACACACCAGCTCAAACCCCTGTTACCCATTCCCATATCAATTCCCTAAATTCCATAGCCTGTTTAGTCTCTTTTTCAAGGTAGTACTGTAGAAGAACACCCTAACCCTACGGAACAAGATATAGCTGTAGACCCAACAATCTTCAGGCCTAGAATTCTGGAAGGCCTCCAAGGACATTACGTGCTCTGAGGAAGATGAAGATGAAGAAGAGGGGGTCCCAAAACGACCCCAGACCCAATTCCCAAGAGGCGTGGCGGGGGCAGAACCTGGGTGGTAGCTGGACGGGATTGGGTGAAAATCATTATAAAAACTGTGAACATCTGTATTTTGGGATCGGGCGCTGGTGGTATTCCAGAAAGCCTGGGGGCTCATTAAAACCTTTGTATCCTTATCTTATCTCCTACCTAATTTGGCTTGGAGTCTTTTTTTCCCCACAGCCATTTAGGCAACATCCTCAACTACTGAGAGAAGATTGAAGAAGCTGCTCAAGAAGTAGAAGCCAAACTCCCAGTCCCCTTGAAGCATTGCTGGGCCCCACTGAGGGCAGGACCTGACAAAGCCTCCCCAGGGACTCCTTAGAGCAGATCCTTGCAGGTCAGGAGTGCAGGGAGACAAAGGAAAGTTGCTTGTGGTGGCCTGAGTGGCAGAGGCAGCTGCCAGAGCCAAGGGCACAAAGGCCTGGGTGCCTTTGGGCCTTGCAGCCCTGCCAGAGCCCTTGGCCATGTCTGCTGCAGGCTGTGCTCCCCTGTCCCTGCTGCTCCTCTGGCCTTGCAGGCTGCACACACCCCTCCTGCTTTCCCACCCCCCTCCCAGCAGCATTTCTGGGCCCTCCCTGATGGCTCTGCTGTCCCCCAGCTCTGGCTGCTGCCATGTGCACTTGGCCTTCTTAGCTTTGATGCTAAGCCCCTGTGCCCCAGGACATCCCTGACAGAGCCCAGGCCCCTCTCCTGGGGGTCACTGCAGAGCTGAGCAGATCCAGGTCACCTCCCATTGCTCTGCCAACCCCTTGGGCCTGCTCTGGGCCCTGCAGGTCCTTGCCCTGCTCCCAAGGGCTGTGGGGGTTCTTCATGGTCAGGCCTTGGACTTTAGAGCTCAGAGTGGGGATTAGGTAGAACTTTGGCAGGTTTGTTGTTCTGCTGGCAGGGTCTGGTTCATGATTAGGGTTTTGGGCTGGGTTAGGGTTAAAGCTCGTGTTTTCCTAGCAACAATGCAGGTTTGGGATTGGGGTGGGCATTGGAGGACAAATAAGAGTCTGGAGTTCTGGGTTTGGGCTTTTTCTGTCTTGGAATTAGAGCAGTGGATTCCTTTCAATGGGAGGGGCAGCACTTTTGGGGAGTGTTGTGGCTTGAGGTTACAAAGTGTGTAAAGGTCCATCAAGAGTGTTTGCACAGTCAGTGTTTTAGCACCCTCAGCATTACCTGGACCTTTTGTTTACTCATCAAAATCTTTCCTCTGTGTTGGCCAATCCCCTCTTCCACAATTATCTTAACCCTTTTGTCCCAGTTCCTCTGAACCTCCACAGCTGTTCCATCAGGATGGGCTCAGCTTTGTGCTGATGCTGTGCAACCCCATGGAATCAAGGGGCCACTGTGACACTGCAGGGCCCCCTGGAAACAAAGGAACACAGGGACACAGGGATCTGGTGGAACCAAGGGGCCATTTTGACCTGTGGGGCCTCATGGAAAAATGGAACCCTGAAACCTTTTGGAACCTCATGGAACCAACGGGCCTTTCTGACACTGAGGAACCTCATGGACTTAAGAGCCAGCTGATGGTGCTCCCTTCCACTGACGCTCTTTTGAGGCCATGGAGGGTGCTGAGAGGGGCCCTGCCTTGTTCCAGAGCTGGGACATGGCTTTGGGGACTGCCCAGGATCATCCTATGGAAGTTCACTGTGGGTAACAAAAAACACTCTCCAAACTCCTTTCCCTGTACCTGCTGTGTCCTCTGGGATTGCAGAGCTCTCTTTGCCACTTCCTAGAAAGATTTATTTCTTTCTGTCTGGGTGACTCCACCCTGGGCAGGATTCTACTCCAGGGCTCCAGTCACTGCTGACTGGATGGGACAGGCTGTCCCTGCAGATCCTCTATGCTCTCCTGCAGTTCCTCATTTCCCACAGACAAGTCCTCATCTGCCATCAGAGCCAGCACAAGCTGCAGAGCCCCTGGCAGGTGACCTGGAGATCCTTTGTCACCTCCATTCCCCATCGGCCACCAACACACAACATCTGAGCCAGCCCTCAGTCCCTGAAGTCCCAGTGGGTCCCTGTCCTCCCTGCACTGTCTCCATGGAGAAACAAGCAAAGCAACAAGACTTTGAAGACTATTCCTTGGACTTCTTCTCCATACCAGTGTTGGGAAAAAAGCTCAGCGTTCAGGAAGTGCCTGCAGGGGAAGCCCTTTGCTGATGGAAGTGCTGGTGTGGAGCCCAGCCCTGTCCCAGCAGTGCCCAGGGCCTGTCCCTGCCTGTGGTCCCAGGACTGACACACAGCATGACAGTGACTGAGCTGCCAGAGCACTCAGACCTTGGACACGGACAGCAAAGGAGAGGGGAGGAGTGCAAAGAGAGCAGTTCTGGAAAGACCCAGTTCTGGTACTCCCTGGCAGGGCTGGGACTCTTTTCCCCTCCACATCTGCAAACATGGAAATGCCCTCCAGCTTCAGGGGAGGTCTTGGGGAAAGGATCAGGAAAAGAAAATTTATATTCTTTCTTACACTCAGAGATTATGATTCCTCATGTATAAACTAACATAGGCAGGATCTTTGACAAATACCATACTGCATGAATTTTATTTTGCTTAAGTGCACACAGAGCATGATTCCTGATAAGTACATTTTGTGGGTCAAAAAAAAAAAAAAAAAAGAGGTAGAGAGTGAATTATATATGGCATGAAAAAAAAAATCAGCATTAATAATAAGAACAGAGGGAAAAAACAGGAAAGCCCCTGATCTCCACTACTATCAGTAGTATTACAACGCAGGCAGGGCCTAAAATGTGTTACACAATGAGTGTTCTGCAGAAGAAAATATGCAGTTTCTTGATCCTGAAAAATATCCAGTCATCATTTTCCTTATGGCATCCTTGAGCTCCTGGTTCCTCAGGCTGTAGATGAGGGGGTTCAGGGCTGGAGGCACCACCGAGTACAGAACTGACAGGGCCAGATCCAGGGATGGGGAGGGGATTGAGGCGGACTTCAAGTAGACAAATGTGCCAGTGCTTATAAAGAGGGAAACCATGGCCAGGTGAGGGAGGCACGTGGAAAAGGCTTTGTGCCGTCCCTACTCAGAGGGGATCCTCAGCACAGCCCTGAAGATCTGCACATAGGAGAAAACTATGAAAATGAAACAACCAAATGCTAAACAGCCACTAACCCCAAGAAGACCAATTTCCCTGAGGTAGCCTGAGTGTGAGCAGGAGAGCTTGAGGATGTGTGGGATTTCACAGAAGAACTATATAAAGATATATATATATAAAGATTTTTTAGTGAGAACAAATTCTCCCAGAACTAACACCCATACCAAGAGAAAAAAAATAGTGAAGATACTGTGAGTCTTCAATGAAGTACATAAAAGGATTGGCCTTTAATGAGGTACATGACATGCAGAACAAGGAGAGTTTATTGCTCCTTAAAAACACCCAGTTATCAGTTTCCTCAGGGCATCCCTGAGCTCCTGGTTCCTCAGGCTATAGATGAGGGGGTTCAGGGCTGGAGGCACCACCGAGTACAGAACTGAAAAAAACAGGTCCAGGGTTGAGGAGGAAATGGAGGGGGATTTCAGATAGGCAAAGAATGAGGTGCTGGTAACAATAGAGACCATGGCCAGGTGAGGGAGGCACGTGGAAAAGGTTTTGTGCCATCCCTGCTCAGAGGGGATCCTCAGCACAGCCCTGAAGATCTGCACATAGGAGAAAACAATGAAAATGAAACAACTGAACATGAAACAGATAATAACCACAAGAAGGCCAATTTCCCTGAGGTAGCCTGAGTGTTGGCAGGAGAGCTTGAGGATGTGTGGGATTTCACAGAAGAACTGGCCCAGGGCATTGCCCCGGCACAGGGGCAGGGAAAATGTATTGGCTGTGTGCAGCAGAGCAGTGACAAACCCAGAGGCCCAGGCAGTTGCTGCCATGTGGGCACAAGCTCTGCTGCCCAGGAGGGTCCCGTAGTGCAGGGGTTTGCAGATGGCAATGTAGCGGTCGTAGCACATCGTGGTGGGGAGGTAATTGCTGAGATGAAGAACACAAAGAAAAAGAGCTGTGCAGCACATCCTGAGTAGGAGATGGTTGTGGTGTCCCAGAGGGAGTTGTGCATGGCTTTGGGCACAGTGGTGCAGATGCAGCCCAGGTCTGTGAGGGAGAGGTGCAGCAGGAAGAAGTCCCTGGGGGTGTGCAGGTGGTGATCGCAGGCTACGGCGCTGAGGATGAGGCCGTTGCCCAGGAGGGCAGCCAGGGAGATGCCCAGGAAGAGCCAGAAGTGCAGGAGATGCAGCTCCCGCCTGTCTGCAAATGCCAGAAGCAGGAATTGGGCCATGGAGCTGCTGTTGGGCATTTTCTCCTTCCTCAGAGTATTTTGATCTGGTGAGGAGGAGAAGTCAATGCTGAGTTAGACCTGGCTGCTTCAGCCAAACAGGACACATCTCAGCCACCCCACTCTCAGGCTCTCTCTTCAGTCAGACCACCCGGAAGCTCCCTCCCCTGAGGTCTGGCTGTTGCTGCTTGAGGGCACCATTTAAAGCAGAAACTCTGGGATGGGCTCCCAAGGACTCCTTTTTCCTCTGAAGGAAGAGGGAACTTGGAATGCAGGGTGATTTACAATTAAATGTGCTCCTGATACATCCAAGAGCTTCTTAGTTTTGCTGTTTGCAATTTGCACAAATGAAGGACTGAGCTGAGGGAATTCTTTGGTTTTGTTCCCCCAGTTGCATCTGCCACTGTTAGGAGTGGTTGTGGATTTTGAAAATCCCTGACATTTCTTTTGTACAGCACGGAAAACACTTGTTGGTTCTGAGGGCACAGGGATGGTCCCTCAATGCAGACAGAAGAGCTGCTCTGCCCATCAGTCTGTGCTCAGCTGCCCTGTGCTGGCAGCTTGGAGTTGGAGGAGCATCACACTCAATTGTTCCCCTACAAAGAAACTGCACAGATCTCAAGGAATCCATGTCCAAAAACAGACTGACACACTCCTCACCTTTTATCTCTCTCCTCCCAGAGTGAGACACAAAATGCTCATTGCAGCTGCCCAGACCATTTCCACGGAGCTAGCACTGAAGTGTTTTCTCCATGGGGATCCTGTGCAGCATAGAGATACTATGGCAGAGCTGTGTCCTTCTGGAGGGCACCTGCAGCCCTGCAGGACACCCAGGGAAACAGCTGAAGAGCCTCAAGTGTCATGGTGGGCACTTGGGCACTTTGCTCCCACACACACATCCCCACAGTAGCACCAAAAAGGTTTGTGTCTGCACCGGAATCTGCCCCCCCAAACCCCACAGTGGCTCAGAAAAGCCAAGGGTGAGAACAAGGAGAGCCCAGGCAGCAGGGGATGGCAGGGAAATACCCCAGTGCTGCTGCCAAGGGAGGAGTGACAGGCAGAGACAGATGGAAATGAGGGCCTTGTCCTTGCCTGGGCTCTGGCTGCTGCAGGGCAATGCCCAGCCCAGTCCCCGTGGGCCTGAGGGCACAGGCTCTGCTCAGGCTGGCAAAGGAGCCCAGGCAGGAGCTGCTCAGGGAAGGGCTCTGAGCCACAGACACAGGCAGGGAGGGGCCACATCCCCCTGGCCAGCACTTGTGGCAGCAGCTGCCTCTCCCTCCCTGCCTGTGTGTGTGTGTGAGGAGCTGTTCCTACCAGCAGCCCCTCCCTGTACCCAGCTCAGCTCCCTGACAGTGCTGCCAGAGCCCATCCCCAGCCCAGGGCCCAGGAGCAGCTCTGCCTGGGCAGGTGCTGCAGAGCAGATCCCAGACCCCCTGAGCCAGCTGGGAAGGGGCAGGTGTTGGCAGTGGATGTGCTTCCTGAGAAGGGCCCCTGCAAATGGCAGCAGGTGCAGCTGAAGCTGGGAGGAGCCCTGAGCCTGCAGCTGAAGGGCCCTGCGCAGCCCTGGCCTGCCAGGAGGGCTCACTGCTTCCCCCCACCCCTTCCTGCAGGGCCATGGCAGCTCCTTGGCCAGGCTGAGAGCTGCCCCTGGCAGGCAGCAAAGTCCCTTTCCCAGCACACACAAACCTTCTGAAAGATCCTACAAGCTGTGGGATGTGGCAGCTTTAGGAGATCCCTGCAGGAAGGGAAGATAACCTTTCCTACAGCCAGAGAATTCTTATGTCAAAGCCTGTGAATGTTTCTCCTGTAGTGAAAGCTCAGTCTCCTCCCAGCCCAGGCTGCCTCTCACCTCTCTGCCTTCTCTCCTGTGCCCTGGGTGCTTCAGGCAGTGCCCTCAGCCCTGCTGGGCTGTGCAGAGGAGCTGCTCCTGGGCAGAGCTGTCTCTTTGAAGCTTTTTTTGGTTGCCAGGAGCTTCCTGTGTCCCAGCTCAGGAGCTAAGCAACAGCCCCAGGCATTTCATCACCCTCGGGGGCTTTGGGGATGAGTCCTTGAACATCAGACCCTGAGGAGAGTTGCAGGAACCTCTTGAGAAAGCAAATTGAGATTCAAACTGTAAAGTTTCCTGTTGTAATAATGGGTCCCACTGAGGGATCGAACTCGGAAAACATCTTGTGAGAGCAGAAACCTGGAAACTTTGATGAAAGGTCAGAGAATCACAAAATCTTTAAGGTTGGAAGGGGCATTCAAGATCTTTTTGTCCAACTGTCAACCAAAACCACCATAATCACACCTAAACCACATCCCAAAGTGCCATATCCAGATGCCATATGAACAATGCCAGAGTTTGAATCACCTTCCTAGGAATCCTATTCCAATGCCTAAACATTTAGTGAATAAACAATCTAGAAGCTCAGGATGCACTGTTTCTAAAATTGGCAGTAAATTAAATGATTATTGTCAGGAAATATTAAGGTCCCTCCAAAATCCCACTCCAATGGACATGGTTAAGGCATGTTGCAATGTAGGATCCAACAGGTACAACAAATCCCTACCAACTGAACTCCTGGCAGTGTAACAACAACAGAAGGAGGCTACGTGTAACAATTGCACACAAACAGGACATTTTAGAAGGGATTGCCCTCATCTGAAAAGAAGAGACTCTACAGTACCGCCCAGCTTGTGTCCCCGATGCCAAAAGGGATTGCACTGGGCCAGTGACTGTAGATTTCTTATGACAGAGAGGGGAGGCCGCTTTCATCAAAAGCTGCACAAAGGCTGGCCTCGATTTCGAGAATTGGGGAACCAAGCACAAAGGGCAGCGATGATAAAAAATGCCCCACAAGTCAACCCCACCCAGCTGCTCCCCTCACTCCCAGACAGAGTGTCATAGTTCTGATTTTAGCAAGGAATTTTTCTTTCCTTCCCCCCCCTGCGTGTGTGCTCTGTTAATGGGCCATCAGATAAAAACAAAGGAGTTGGCCTGATCCCTAAATGGCCGAGACATTAATCTCCTAGCAACGAAGGGGGAGGAATTGAGGAAGGGTAGGTGTGTGGGTGGAAGGAGGTGGGGTTTGGGGGGTTGGAGCTCAACTCTGGGACCTGGAGGAGAGGCTGCGGCAAGCTGGAGAGACTGCCTGGTTCTTCTTTGTTTTTTTTCCTGTCGGAGGAGAGTCTTTACTGCTGTTCTCTGCTTAGTGGTTGATGACTGCAGGCCTGGCTCACCGCGAAATCCTCACCAGCTGAAGGTCGTGAGTTTTCTTCCATTGGGAGAACTTTCTGTTTTATTGCTGTTTTTTTTTTTTGTTTGCCTCCCCCTTCCCCCCTCCTCCCCCACCACCCGGAGGCAACCAAGGATCTCACAGCGCTGCCTGGTTACGGGCAC
>NW_020956464.1:32763-45907 GCF_003031625.1 Empidonax traillii
CGTGAGTTTTCTTCCATTGGGAGAACTTTCTGTTTTATTGCTGTTTTTTTTTTTTGTTTGCCTCCCCCTTCCCCCCTCCTCCCCCACCACCCGGAGGCAACCAAGGATCTCACAGCGCTGCCTGGTTACGGGCACTGGACATTACAAGTTCTACTCCTCCAGTGATCCAACAGCGCCACCTGGTGACTACTATAGAACACTACAAGTTCTGCAGCTTTGATAACTCAACAGCGCCACCTGGTGAATGGTATAGGACATTGCAAATTTTGCATCTCCAGTGACCCGACAGCGCCCCCTGCTGACTTTGGCTGGAACTGCACCAAAGGGTGCTAAAAATTGAACTATTTAATTTCCCTTTTTGCCGGTTTTTCGGTTTTGTTCTTGAAGGGGATTATTGGTGGGTATAGGGGTACTGCTTGGTTGTTTTACTTGGGGTTTTTTCTGTGTTCCTGTTAATACACACATACCTTTTAATAAAGGGCTGTTATTTTTCCCTTTTCCATAATTTGTTTTCCTTCAATCGGAGCCTCTTAATTTTGGATTTATAATTGCTTAGAAAAGGAAGTTTGAGTCTCTTTCTCCTAATCCATCCTCAGCATAAGACCTTTGTCTCATTTAAACTGGGACACAGAGATCCAGAGTAAGTGTCTCTAGGGGGGAGTGGGCGTCTCCGCACCAACTTACAGTAAGCAGTGACAACTACCAAACAGTTCCCGTGATAGCAACAAATAACCTTCCAGTACGTGCTGGAAAATGCATTAAAACTTGGACTGCTCCATCTAAAAATACAGGGTTAACAGTTATCCCACAATCAGTGACTGTAGACAACCCTAAGGCATTAGAAGTGACTGTAAAAACTCTATTTCCACCCGTGGAGCAAGACACAAAACACCCATTGCCAATTTAACCCCCATTGCTGTAGGGGGGGGGACACTTTGGACTCTATGCCCATGGTCCAGTGGTCACAGTCCATTTTACTCCATCGGCCAATGCAAACCTGCAAGGTATTTTTTCCCAACACTAACCAACGTGTTTGAGTTAAAGGTCTTACAGACACAGGAGCAGACGTCACGATCTTTATGGAGAGCGACTGGCAGAAGGAATGGAGCACTACGGAGCCCTGCATCGACATCAAAGGGGTAGGAGGAGCCCAGACACCGCTCCAAAGTGTCTCCACTTGACTGATCGAAGGACCAGAAGGTAAAACTGCCTCAGCAAACCCTATGTCCTTAATATCCCAAGGACCCTCTGGGGGAGAGATATGATAGAACAACGAGGAGTCCAACTAACTACCTCAAATTTAGTTTAAAGACCACTGGTGAGCCGCAATCTCCTGCCCTCACATGACTCTCTGACCAGCCAATCTGGGTATCCCAGTGGTCCCTAAAGGGAGAGAAATTGTGGCAAATCAACCCTCTAGTACATGAACAACTAGCAAAGGGACATTACGTGCCAACTGATAGTCCCCGGAATTTCCCCATTTTTACCACATGGAAGTCTGTCGGAGGATGCAGCAAGGTCGCAGTGCCTGGCAACATGGAAAAGAATGTAAATAATAGGTGAACATCCAATCATAGTGGTAAATATAGATAATAGAGCTAAGAATAGTGTTAGTATGTAAGATTGTACAGGACAGAGTGTGAGTGCAGCTGTGTGAAGACAATGTAATATTCTGGATGAAGAGAATAAAAGCTGAATTTAGGTCATCATCATAAGTGCCCAGTTTTATTTACATGGTCATCCTCGTATTTAATACAACAGAAGTCCAATGGAAAGTGGAGACTGCAACAGGATTTAAGAGAACTCCATAAAATAATAGAGCTGATGGGGGCTGTCCAGCCAGGACTTCCATCACTACAATTATATGTTCAAAGTGACCTGTTGTTCTTATTGATATAAAATATCATTTCTTTAACATTGCATTAAACCCTAAAGACTCTCATAGGTTTGCGTTTACAGTGCCTTCCATCAATGCAGCAGAACCATCTCAGCGCTATCACTGGATAGTCCTCCCACAAGGAAGGAGGAACAGCCCCTCTGTTTGCCAAAAAGTCATTGCAGACGTGTTATCACCAATCCCTCGACAGTGTCCAGATACCATCGTATCTCACTCTATGGACGATCTCTTGCTGGCAGTGCAATCTGAGGGACAACTCATGCAACTGCATTTGTCAGTGAAAACTGCACTCCTGACACATGATCTTGAAATTGCACCGGGGAAAGGACAAGTGGCAGTTCCATGGAAATACCTTGGATTTCAAATTAAGAACACCACTATTCAGCCCTGAACTGTTACTTTACCCACTAACATCCACACCTTAAATGATTTGCAGTCGCTACTAGGCTTAATCAATTGGATTAGGCCTTTGTTAGGTGTAACAACAGACCCCCTGAAACCGCCCTTTCAGCTCCTGAAAGGGGAGGCAGACTTAACCTGCCCTCAATGCTTAACCCCAACAGCCCTGGCAGTATTAAAGGGAATAAATCAAAGACGGAGTTCCTGTCAGAGTAAAAGAAAAGTGTGTGTTAGTTACCTGTTGTTTTAGTAATTATTAAAGGTATCAAACAACCTTATGCTGTATATGGACAATTAGATGTAAAAGGCAAAGATTTTCTGTTATGGGAATGGGTTTTTTTAAGCTTCCAGTTTTCCAGATCCATTACTAAATATCTTGAGATGCTTTCCAAAGTCTGCCACAAAAGAAGATTACGGCTTTATGAGCTCTTGAGGAGAGATTCAGATGTTATCTCTCTTCCTCTGTCTACTGTTCAACTAACTCAATTGCAGATTCGTAGCTCTTATTTTCAGTTAGCTATTGCTGATTACAGGGGTCAATTTTCAGCTCACCTTCCCTCTATTCCTTTTTTACAGCTGCTGGCCCTTACTCAGGTAGAGCTAACACACAACTATTCTCCTGTTCCACTAAAAAGTGCTAAAACTGTGCTCACAGATGGTTCTGGCAGAACGTCTAACACAACAGTCACCTGGCTCAGAGCAGGAAAATGGGTATATGACACGCACAAGGTCAGAGGTTCCTCTCCGATAGCAGAGCTCTCTGCAGTCATACCTGCATTTCAACTATTTCCAGAGCCTTTAAACATTGTTTTTGATTCAGCCTGTGTCATCAGAGCAGTCCGACAAATTGAGAACTCATAGATAAAGATATCTCCCAATTACAATTAGCTCATATGTTCAAATCATTACTGTATGAAATTAGTGATTGTAAACACAAATTCCACATAATCCACATTTGTTCTCACACTTCTCTCCCAGGCCTGTCCCAGCAGGAAATCATGTGGCAGATCAAACAGCTGATACAGGGCACCTTGCCCAAACTGCAGTAGTTCGAAAAAGCAAAGGTGTCCCACAGCTTTTTTCACCAAAATGCAAAATCCCTCAAAAGAACATTCCACCTTACACTCTCTCAAGCCAGAGCAATTATTTCTGTGTGCCCTGACTGCCAGAGACTCACTCCTCTACCATCTGAGGGGGCAAACCCTCATGGAACTAAGCCACTTGACATCTGGCAGTCAGGCATAATGCATTATTCACCATTTGGAAAATTAAAATACATCCATGTGTCCATTGACACGTGTTCTGGTGCCATTGAGCATCAGCACATGCAGGAGAGAAGGCCCAAGATGTCAAAAAACACCTTGTATCTGCAATATCGGTCCTTGGCATCCCCAAAATGATAAAAACAGATAACAGACTGGCATACGCTTCTCAGTCTTTAAAAGAGTTTTTCCAACATGTGGGACATCTGCCATGTCACAGGGATCCCTGACTTCCCCACTGGTCAAGCAGTGCTAGAGCGTGCTCATCAAACTCTCAAGGATATGTTAACTAAACAACAAAACACCACAATTGGACTTAGATGGTGAGTGTGGGAATGGTTGGGGGTTTGGCCAATGTGCTACTAAAGTCATGCATTGATTTTGGTTTCTTTTCTTGGAGCTGAGGAAGAGAAGAACCCAGGGACTGCAGGAATCCCTGAGCCAGTCCAAGGGACGAGCTTTTGGAAGGTGGATGGACAGGCCCATCTCTTTGCATGATAAGTGGAGGGCTCTGAGCCAGAGAGGGGATGAGAGCCGGGTACAGACTTGGGAATTGCCAGGAGGGTTGTTGAAATGAGTGTAGGGGAGGGGATGTCTAAGGACAAGTCCCTTAGGAGAGAGAAGTGGAGAGGCTGAGTTTTGACCCCAGCCCTGGGGTGTGCAGGGCAGAGCAGAGAATCTCCCCATGTAAGATTCTTGTGGGTCCAGCTTTGCAGTTCCGACAGGCACTACTTGAGGAATCTTTGTCCATATTAAATTTTGGGAGTCGGACTGGAAATTTCAGTGCAGGCATCTGGAAAAGTGAAATGCAGCCCTTTTCCTCCGGAAAGAAAGACTGTAACCTTTGGGTGTTAGGTGCAGTAGGTGGGCCACCCTGGGCACTTCATGGGCAACAAGAGCTTTCTGTCCTGGCACCTTTTGTCTGGGAAGACTATTTGTCCATATTCAATTTCAGGACTCGCACTGGCAAGTTCAGTGCAGGGCTCCAAAAAGCAAACAAGAGTGCTTCCACCCAGGGAAGAAAGCCCTTCCCCTTGTCTCTCATGTGCAGTTGGGGGGGGCACTGTTGGCATTCCATGGGCAGCAAGAGTATTCTTTTCTGGCACCTTTTGTCTGGGAGGAATCCTTGTCCGTATTCAGTGTTGGGGGTTGGACTGGCAATTACAGTGCAGGGCTCTTGCAAGCAAATGACTGCCCTTCCTCTAGGAAAGAAGACCCTTATGTGTCTCATGTGCAATTGTTGGACCACTATGGGCACTGCATGGATTCCAAGAGCTTTCTGTACTGACACCTTTTGTCTGGCAGGAATCTTTTTCCACATTGAAATCTGGCAGACAGACTGACAATTTTAGTGCGGGGTTCCTGCAAGCGAATGACAATCCTGCCCTCCAGGAAAGAAACCCCTTACCCTTCACCTCTTTTCCTGTTCCTTCAAATACAACCTGCAGGGCAGTTTTCTGCCATCTCTTCTCTTGGGAATTGTGAAGATAGACCCGCTCCCATGTTTAACACCTCAGGCAAAGCTACCCTGTTAACACCTTTCCAAACTTTCCCAACCTTTCCCAAAACCCAGATGTAGAAAGAGCTGTTGTATTATTATTAATATAATAAATAAGTGGTCTGCATGGACCAAGAGACACCAATACGGTGTGTAACAGAATGCTTTATTGAGAGAGAACAAAGGTTTAAGTAGCAGTTTTGAATTGTAACACGTCCCAACAGGTAACCCTCTCAGCCAATCCTGTCAAGGTTCTTCACTGCTCATGTGCACCGGAGTCCCACAGACTTCATTTCCCAGAATGCTCTGCTAGTACTCCTGAAACCCTAAACACTGCATCTCCCTCCTTTTTTTTACAACAAGTTACAGAACAGTGCAATGTTAAAACTTTTTAGATAACTATTTTTTAATATAACATTTCTCATTTAACATAGTAACTTTATTAACTGCATTACCTTTATTGACCTGCAAATTGCCACCAGTATTTACTTAAGACTTTCTTTTAGGGGTCTTGGAGGTAACTTGGTAAGAAACTTTATTTTCCTAAGGGTTTTAGTGCAACTGGGTAAAACCAAAAACTTTATTAAACAATAACTTTATTTATCTAAGGATTGAGTGCAACTGGGTAGAGAGAAATCTTTATTAATTTGAGGGTATATGTATAACTGGGTGTCCCAGTTTAAATGAGACACAAATGTTTTACTGGGGATGAGTTATGAGAAAAGACCCAAACTCCTCTCTGTAAGCAATTATAAATCTGAAATTAAGAGTCTCCGATTGAAGGGAAAAAAAATTATGGAAAAGGAAAAATAACAGCCCCTTATTAAAAGGTATGTGTGCATTGGCAGAAACAATGAAAGAAAACAAGTAAAACAACCAAACAATACTCCTATACCCACAAATAATCCCCTTCAAGAAAAAAAAAAAACAGTAAACAAGCAAAGAAAAAAAAGTAAACAGTTCAGTTGGTGCCCTTTGGTGCAATTCTAACCACAGTCAACAGAGGGTGCCTTTGGGTCACTTAAGATGCAGTCACCAGGTGGCGCTGTAGAATCACTGGAGATGCTGAACCTTCCGTTCTTTCTGATGACCAGCAGGGGGCGATGTGGAATCACTGGTCGTAGCCACGTGGGGGTAACACCCTCCGGGGTGTGTTGGAGAAACTGAAAATGAGTTTCCCTCCCCTGCCCCACAGACACTGGGAAAAGAGGAGAGAGAGAAAGGGGAGAGAAACAGCAAAAAAAGAAAAGTCCTCCCCAATGGGAAAAAACCTCACTCTTTTCAACTGGTCGAATTGAGCGGTTTAGTTTACCTTCTCCTTTTGATGTACACAAGGACCACTGCTAAGAAAAGAAATCAACGAGAATGGGGAAGGGGAAAAAAATACTTTCCAAAAAAGTTCCTCTCTGATGAGGATCCACAGCAGGCAACCAGGTTGAGAACAATGAAACAGCACCGAGCTCTCCCCCGACCTTGTTCCAGCCTCAACAGAAAGCCCAAACTACTCCGTTTCCCAAGAGATGAGAAAAAAAAAGAAAAAAACCAAACCAAAACAAAAAAAAGAGCTCCTCTCCCCCATTTTCCAGGAGACGACATTCTAAGCCCTTAACAAGAAAACAGCTTCCTTTCGGTTCCTTAAGTGCCCACTTCACAGCTCTGCATGCAGTGGGCAGAGGGAAGGGTAAAAATTTGTGCCTGGTTTCTAGGAACCAGTAAAACCATGACCGGAATCCTCCAGTTTGAAACACTCCAAAGAGCGTTGCTGATGCCCAGGACAATTCTGATCCCCCTCAACAAACACTCCTCCAGCTTTGACCCTTGTCTGTTGGAAAGCACAAATGGATGTATGGGAGGGTTTCACTGAAAACAGGGAGAATTTTGGAGAGTGACCTTTAAACACCCAGATCTTGATGTGTCCACACATCTCTGCCTGGGTGTAGGTGTGAATTGACTGTGGTGTGAGTGTTGTTATTGTGAATCTGTAATTCAGTCACTGTTAAAGTTGTAGCAAAGGCTGTTGAATCACTTAATAAATGTAAAGTTGGTCAAAAATACAATGCTACTAATCTCTGTTGCCCCCTTACCTTTGTGTTAAAATCCTTTGCACCCTGACCCTCGTGCATCTCAAGGCTCTGTGTAAATCACTCCCTTTCATAGAAAAAATATTTTTTTTTGATGTCCACTTAAAAATCTTCCTCCTTAGCTAAACTACAAAACAACACGAATTAGTTGTTGAAGACTTGAAAATATCAAGATAATTAAAAGAAGAAAGAAAATTTGTGGTTTTTTGTATTTTAATGAGCACCACAGCATGTTTAAAGAAAAGTCCATTGTCCTGAAGTACTGAGAGAAGATTGAAGAAGCTGCTCAAGAAGTCAGAAGCCAAACTCCCAGTCCCTTGAAGCATTGCTGGGCCCCACTGAGGGCAGGACCTGACAAAGCCTCCCCAGGGACTCCTTAGAGCAGATCCTTGCAGACCAGGAGTGCAGGGAGACAAAGGAAAGTTACTTGTGGTGGCCTCAGGGGCAGAGGCAGCTGCCAGAGCCAAGGGCACAAAGGCCTGGGTGCCTTTGAGCCTTGCAGCCCTACCAGAGCCCTTGGCCATGTCTGCTGCAGGCTGTGCTCCCCTGACCCTGCTGCTCCTCTGGCCTTGCAGGCTGCACACACCCCTCCTGCTTTCCCACCCACCTCCCAGCAGCATTTCTGGGCCTTCCCTGATGGCTCTGCTGTCCCCCAGCTCTGGCTCTTGCCATGTACACTTGGCCTTCTTGGCTTTGCTGCTGAGCCCCTGTGCCCCAGGACATCCCTGACAGAGCCCAGGCCCCTCTCCTGGGGGTCACTGCAGAGCTGAGCAGATCCAGGTCCCCTCCCATTGCTCTGCCAACCCCTTGGGCCTGCTCTGGGCCCTGCAGGTCCTCGCCCTGCTCCCAAGGGCTGTGGGGGTTCTTCATGGTCAGGACTTGGGCTTCTGAGCTCAGGGTGGGGATTAGGCAGAACTTTTGCAGGTTTGTTGTTCTGCTGGCAGGGTCTGGTTCATGATTGATTAGGTTTTTGGGCAGGGTTAGGATTAAAGGTTGGCTTTTCATACCAACAATGCCGATTTGGCACATGGGTAGGCATTAGAGAATAAGAGTCTGGAGTTCTGGGTTTGGGCTTTCTCTGGCTTGGAACTAGAGCAGTGGATTCCTTTGGGTTGTTTTGGGGCTTGAGGTTATAAAGTGAAAAAGGTCCATCTGGAGTGTTTGCACAGTGTTTCAGAACCCTCAGCATTCCCTGAAGCTGGTTGTCTCTCATCATAATCTTTCCTCTCTTTTGGCCAAACCCCTCTTTCCTTCCCCAATTGTCTTATCCTTTTTGTCCCAGTTCTTCCCAACCTCCGCAGCTCTTCCATCAGGATGGACTCAACTTTGTGCTGATGCTGTGCAACCTCATGGAATCAAGGAGCCCCTGTGGAACTGCAGAACCTACTGGAATTACGGGGCCATTGTGACCCTGGGGAAACCCATGGAATCAAAAGGACACTGTGACACTGCAGGACCCCCAGGAACCAAAGAAACTCAGGAACAGTGGGCAATCTCCTGAAATAAAGGGGCCATTGTGACAGTGAAGAGGCACCCGGAATCAGGAGGCCATTTTGGCACTGCAGGGTCTCTTGGAAACAAAGAAACCCTAGGCCACAGTGGAATGTCATGAGATCAAGAGGCCATTGTGACACTGAGGAACTTCCTGAACTTAAGAGCCAGCTGATGGAACTCCCTGCCACTGACCACCTCCCACAGACGCTCCTGTGTGGCCATGGAGGGTGCTCAGAGGGGCCCTGCCTTGTTCAAGAGCTGGTTCACGGCTTGGGGGGCTGCTCTTGATTGACTTGTGCAAGTTCACTGAGGGGAAGAGAAGCCCCTTGCAAGAGTTTTCCCTGTTCCTGTTGTGTCCTCTGGGGTTGCAGAGCTCCCTTTGCCAGTTCCCAGCAAGATTTAGTACTTTCTGTCTGGGTGACTCCACCCTGGGCAGGATTCTGCTCCAGGGCTCCAGTCACTGCTGACTGTATGGTACAGATTGTCCCTGTGAAGGAAGACAAGGTTTTAGAAGGGTTAATCGAAGCATCTTACTGCAAAAACCCACTCTTCTCCCCCCCCCTTTTTGTACCTTGCTCTAAGGAGATTTTGTTCTGTACAAATTCTGTAGACATAACCCACAGGTACATTGTACAAAGAGCCCAGAGGTAATAAATTATAGCCAAACAGGCTAAGGTAGACATCCGAATAGGTGAAATAGGCCTGAAGCCAAGGTTTTCTTCAAACCTGGACGATCAGAACACTAGACAATAGAAAGTACGAAAGGTCTCCGGGGTCACCCGAT
This sequence comes from Empidonax traillii, assembly GCF_003031625.1. Lineage (NCBI taxonomy): Eukaryota > Metazoa > Chordata > Aves > Passeriformes > Tyrannidae > Empidonax > Empidonax traillii. The sequence goes on from NW_020956464.1 coordinate 42,179, forward strand.
GAAGAAGAGTAGATTTGAGATCCCATGATGAAGTAAAGGCAGGATCTACCACCATAATATTCCTCAAAATAGAGACCATGCCTCAAACTCCTCCCTGACTCCATCTGCTATGAATATTGTAATCTAATGATGCAATAATACGAATATGTATGTGATTATGTTGTAATTGTAACTAGAAACTGTATAAATTGCTTGTTCTATTCAAGCACATCGGAGCCTGTTTTCCCAGCAATAGCTGGCAGGTTGCCCGGCCGCTCAATAAATAAATGCCTACTGTTTATGGCATAAAACTCTGCCTAAGTAGTTTTTTTTTTTTATCTACCTTTTTGGGCATCACCTGCAGACCCTCTGTGCTCTCCTGCAGTTCCTCATTTCCTACACAGAAGTCCTCACCTGCCATCAGAGCCATCACAAGCTGCAGAGCCCCTGGCAGGTGACTTGAAGATCCTGTCATCTCCATTGCCCATCGGCCACCAACACACAATATCTGAGCCAGCCCTCAGTCCCTAAAGTCCCAGTGGGTCCCTGCCCTCCCTGCACTGTCTCCATGGAGAAACAAGCAAAGCAACAAGACTTTGCAGAGTCTATTCCTTGGACTTCTTCTCCATACCAGTGTTGGGAAAAGCCCTCAACCTTCAGGAAGTGCCTGCAGGGGAAGCCCTTTGCTGATGGAAGTGCTGGTGTGGAGCCCAGCCCTGTCCCAGCAGTGCCCAGGGCCTGTCCCTGCCTGTGGTCCCAGCACTGACACACAGCAGGACAGTGACTGAGCTGCCAGAGCACTCAGGCCTTGGACACAGACAGCAAAGGAGAGGGGGGAGTGCAAAGAGAGCAGCTCTACAAAGACTCAGTTCTGGTGCTCCCTGGCAGGGCTGGGACTCTTTTCCCCTCCACATCTACAAACATGGAAATGACCTCCAGCTTCAGGGCAGGTCTTAGAGGAAGGATCAGGGAAAAAGAATTTATGTCCATTCTTACACTCAGAGATTCTGATTCCTCACTTAGAAACTAACATAGGCAGGATCTTTGACAAATACCTTGTTATCTGAACTTTTATTTTCTTTAGATGCACACAGAACAAGATTCCGGATTAGTACATTTTGTGGGCAAAAAAAAAGAGGTAGAGAGTCAATGATATATGTGATGAAGAATAAAATTTCAGTGTTAATGACATGAACAGCAGATAAAAAAAAAATAAAGCCCTCCACCACTATCAAAACTTTTAGAAGGCAGGCTGGACCCAAAATGTCTTATACAATGAGTGTTCTGCAGAAGAAAAGATGCAGTTTTTTGCTTCTGAAGGGCATCCAGCCATCACTTTCTTTATGGTCATGGTTCCTGAGGCTGTAGATGAGGGGGTTCAGTGCTGGAGGAACCACTGAGTACAGAACTGACAGAGTCAGATCCAGGGATGGGGAGGAGATTGAGGGGGGCTTCAAGTAGACAAATGTGCCAGTGCTTATAAAGAGGGAGACCACGGCCAGGTGAGGAAGACACGTGGAAAAGGCTTTGTGACGTCCCTACTAAGAGGGGATCCTCAGCACAGCCCTGAAGATCTGCACATAGGAGAAAACCATGAAAACGAAACATCCAAACCCTAAACTACCACTAACCCCAAGAAGGTCAATTTCCCTGAGGTAGCCTGAGTGTGAGCAGGAGAGCTTGAGGATGTGTGGGATTTCACAGAAGAACTGGCCCAGGGCATTGCCCTGGCACAGGGGCAGGGAAAATGTATTGGCTGTGTGCAGCAGAGCAGTGACAAACCCAGAGGCCCAGGCAGTTGCTGCCATGTGGGCACAAGCTCTGCTGCCCAGGAGGGTCCCATAGTGCAGGGGTTTGCAGATGGCAATGTAGCGGTCGTAGCACATGATGGTCAGGAGGGAAAATTCTGCTGAAACAAAAAACATTAACAGAAACACTTGGGCAGTGCATCCTGCATAGGAGATGGTTGTGGTGTCCCAGAGGGAGTTGTGCATGGCTTTGGGCACAGTGGTGCAGATGCAGCCCAGGTCTGTGAGGGAGAGGTGCAGCAGGAAGAAGTCCCTGGGGGTGTGCAGGTGCTGGTCACAGGCTATGGCGCTGAGGATGAGGTCGTTGCCCAGGAGGGCAGCCAGGGAGTTGCCCAAGAAGAGCCAGAAGTGCAGCAGCTGCAGCTCCCGCCTGTCTGCCAATGCCAGGATCAGGAACTGGGACATGGAGCTGCTGTTGGACATTGGTTGTTCCTTAGCACAGAGTCTGTTCAGAAAAGGAAAAAGAGCAAACAATTAGGACAGACCTCTGGGAAAAAGCAACTCCATTTTGAAAGGAAATGGATGTGTCAAATGTCACCAAATGCACACCAAGGAGTAAGTTTTGCTCTGCTGCAGTGCAACATGGAACTTTGGTAGAGCTCTCACACACATATAAGGAATGTCAGATGTAACAGACCTTGAATACAAAAGTTCCCTCTCTTCCCCCATGACTCAGAAGAGTTGGGGCTGCAGAGCAGAAGCTTAGTCTCTCCTTAGAATATTCGTACCTGTGTTTTTTATTTTTAGCATCACACCTGAGGAAGGTTCTTTTCCAGGGCAGGAATCCTCATTTCCATGGCCCAGCACACAGTGCCCAGCAGAGCTGCAGGGAAGGGCCCCCAGAGCTGCTTGAATGCCCCCTCCCCTCAGGCCTTGGGGGTACTTGTCCCCCACTCCCTGCCCAGGGCTCTGTTGCCTGGAGCTGTCCTTGCCAGCAGCTGCAGCTGGGCCCTGCAAGTGCTGCCAGAGGCCATTCCAGCCCTGGGGGTTCAGCTCTGCCCTGCAGAGCCCTCCCAGCAGCACAGGGCACTGCCCAGGGGCAGCTCTGCCTGGGCAGGCTCTGATGGCAAAGTCAGAGCAACCCTGAGGAGGCTGGAAAAGTGACACTGGTGCTATCTCTAAGACAGTTTTGATGTCTGATACTCTCAGGTATCTAATCTAACAGAGTTCAAGTTTCAGTGTCTCTTCTTTGCTTAGAGATTAATTTCTCTGTCAAAGTGAGCACCCAGACAACCGAGAGTGTAAAACTGAAAGAACTGGTTCATTCTCATCAAGGTACCCCCTGTGTGTCTGTGCCTCTTGCAAATGCCTTCTGGGAAATTTCCTGCTTTGATCTGGAGCTGTGACCAGCCCTCATCCCTGCAGCACACTTTGGAGATCAGAAGGACTGTGCCCTGCTCTGCCCTACCAGTAGTTGCTCCTTGCCCACAGCCCTTCTCTCAGCAGGGCTGTGGCAGCTCCTTGCCCACAGCCCTTCTCTCAGCAGGGCTGTGGCAGCTCCTTGGCCAGGCTGAGAGCTGCCCCTGGCAGGCAGCAGAGTCCCTGCCCCAGCACACACAGCCCTGGGGGGCAGGACCCTGCTCTGCCCCACAGCCCTGGGCACCCCTGGCTGCACCCCCACCTTGCCACCCCACAGCCAGCCCTGGCACAGGGAACCTTCTGGCCCTGGTCCTCTGATGGGGCAGCAGCAAGTCCTGCTCTGCAGCAGCTTCTCCTGTTGGCCCCCAACTGAGAACCTGTCCCCAGGATCCAGTTAGAGCAGAAAACTGCAGACAGGGATGACAAGGATGGACAAGCAAGGCAAAGGTGCCTCTGATGCTGAATAAACATAGACTTTTTTCCTCAATCAAAGGACCAAGGCCTAACCCCCAGCCCCTGGGAAGGCAGATCCTGTCCCTGCCTCATTGCTCAGGGCTCTTTTGGGGCACGGGGATGTGGGATG
>NW_020956464.1:46286-52462 GCF_003031625.1 Empidonax traillii
AGGATCCAGTTAGAGCAGAAAACTGCAGACAGGGATGACAAGGATGGACAAGCAAGGCAAAGGTGCCTCTGATGCTGAATAAACATAGACTTTTTTCCTCAATCAAAGGACCAAGGCCTAACCCCCAGCCCCTGGGAAGGCAGATCCTGTCCCTGCCTCATTGCTCAGGGCTCTTTTGGGGCACGGGGATGTGGGATGGGCAGTCTAAGGGCAGGACAATGGGGTGGCACCTCCAGACAAGGAGGCCAGGAGGCCCCACGGCTGCAAGGGCCACTTGTCTCCTCCTGGCCTCAGGGGCACAGCCAGCAACCATGGCCAAAGGCCTGCAGAAGGTGGCTGTGTCAGGGCCTTTCAGCTTCTGCACAGGCCTCTCTGCTGTGCAGCCCAGGCTGTCCTACGGTGTCCATGCCCTGCCCCTTTCCCTGCAGGCTGTCGTCATCCCCCCAGCTGCCCCACCTGGCTGGCCCCTTCCTGCACTGACATCTCTGCATCCTCCCTGGCTCTTCCTGCATACACAAAGCCTTGGGCTCATCCAGACTCCTCCTGGCTGATGTGCTGCACCACAGCACCGCCCTTGGAGTGAAATTCTTTTCTCCTTGTTCCAACCTGGACCTCCCCAGCTGCGCTTGGGGTCTGCACACCACTGAACACAAAACTCCTTTGCCCCTGTAGAGTTGTCATATGTTTAAGACCTCCAAAGGCCTTCCTGGGACATCTCTGAGCACTCTCCAAGGTGTCTGCAGATGAACATATGGTGCTCATAGTCTGAGATAGTCACAGTGATATGTTTTACCTAGGACTCCAGAGGCAGAACACAGGGCAGCGGCTTTAAACTGAAATAGGGAAGCTTTATATTGGGTAAAATGAAGAAATACTTACCAATAGGGCTGGCAAGAACTGCTACAGACAAGGATGTCCCCTCCCTGGTTTTGTCCAAGGTCAGGAACTTTGAGCAGCCTGAATTAGTGAAGATGTCACTCTCCATGTCCATGGGGTTGGACCACATGAGCTTTTATCTCCCTTCCAAGCCAAACAATTCTGTGATTCTTTGAGTCCAATATCCCAAACTCCTTCTTCAAAGAATTTCTATTGCTGGGACATGAATTCCCATATTTTGCAGAAGCCATTTTAAAAAGGTAAAAACTCAATTCAAATATAGTTCCAACATCTCTGTAAGAGAGTTTCACCAAATGGGTCAATGGCAGAGCCTGCCAGGATGACCTTGCCAGTTGAAGATGGGGGATTCTGTTTGGGGTCTGAGGTTTATGATGGGCAACAAGAAATCACATTTGTGGACAGTGCAACACCTGTCATGGGTTCTCTGGGGAAGAACCAAAGGAAGGGAAAGGGTGGGATCACAGTTGTTTGTGAAGGAACAGGTGTGAGAAAAGAGAGACAAAAAAAGGGGATGAAAAAAGCTCAGAATGCCCAAATATGGAACAATGCACTCTTACAGAAGTCCTGGAGAATTAGATCAGGGATGGAACTCAAACTAACAGCATGTAAATAAGCTCCGTGTCCCCAGATAAGGTGAAGAACAAACATAACGGCTTTTGGTGGTGGAACAGGATGACAATGGGCCTGCTCAAGAACTGAGGGCAAGGCAACAGAGGAAGCCTGGAAGGACCAAAGAAGGACCTCCAGGGTTGTGACTATGTGAAGCAAACTAATGAATATGTATTAAGCAAACATGAACATCTAATGAATATGTAACCAGAGGGTGTAATAAGAAGCCCTGTCCATCTGTCATTTGGCACCTTCGGTTAGAGGAGCTTCCCTGCCAACGTCCAGTGCTGAATAAAGAACAATTCCTGCTTCTTAATATTTACAAATTGGGGTGGAGGTGTTTGTTTCTGCCACCTTTTGGTATCAGGGCCATTGTGACACTTTGGAACCTCCTGGAATCCAAGGGCCATTGCCACAGTGCAAGACCTAATGGAGTCAAAGGCCCTTGGACCCTGGGGCAGCTCACAGAATCCAGGGGCCTTGACACTCCAGGGCATCACAGAACCAAAGCAGTCCTGTGAAGGTGCTAAACCTCATGGAATCAAGGGGGCTTTGTGACACTGTGACAATGTGACACTGTGACCCTGCAGGGCCATGTGGAGACCAAGGGGCCATTGTGACCCTGTGCAACCTCATAGCACCAAGGACCATTGTGACCCTGCAGGACCTCATGGATTCAAAGGAGTGCTGGGACACTCTGGACCTGATGGAATCATTGTGCAATTGGGACACCACAGAACCTCATGGAATCCCCAGGACCACTGGGACATATGTGAATCTTCTGGAATCAAGGGACCATGGTCACAGAGCAGGGCCTATGGAGCATAAGGGACTACTGTCACACTGTGGAACCTCATGGAATAAAGGAATCTGCGAGACGCTGGATTATCGGGATAATTCTTGACTCAGAACAACTCCAGTGTGTGTGTGGGTGGGGAAGGGACAGGTCGAATTTGCCGAAGGTGAGGTGGTGCCCTGTTCCATTGCCCAGCCCTTAGAGCCTCCTTGGGCAGCCCTGGAGTTGCTGTCAGTCCCAAACAGCCCGGGAGCACTGCCCCATCCCACAGCCTGGAGCCCCTAACCCAGCCCCACACTGGCTCCAGCACACCAGGAGTTCTGCTCCTCACCCTCCTGGAGCCCCAGAGTGGCCAGTGGGCCACAAGTCCCCCCTGGGGGGTGGGCACAGGGGACAGAGCAAATCAAAGGAGCCCTGTGTGGCCATCGTGTGGTCGGACCCTCCATCTGGGCACGGGGAAGCTGCACTGGCACCAGACTGCGGATGGGAGCTGCCCTTCTCTCTCTTTCCTTACTTCTTTTCATTCTCTCAATCTCTCATAATATTTTAGGAAACTTAAAACTGGATGGGTTGGGTTTTTGCTGACTTGTCTGGGTTGGCCTGTGCTCAATCAATGCTTTGGGGAGTGCTCTATTTGGTTGAAGGTTGCCCTTTCACCTTTTGCCAAGTTCCCTTCTTTTCTAAAGTTTACCAGTGAAAGTGTGGGTTTTGACCTCCTGAGAGGTCAAAAGTGTGTTGCATCTTTTCCACTGTGCTCCCTCAAGGTTCTTAAAGAACTTAAGTCCATTTTCAAATATCTGGAGGGTGGATATTTTTGGTGCCTTCTATGTTTTTTAAAGGAAAACCCCTTTGATGAGCTCATAGCTCAAACCTGGGGTCTTACAGTCACCATCCCTGGAAGTCTTCAGAAAACATTGAGCTGTGGCACTTGAGGACACAGTTCAGTGGTGAAGATGCCAGTGCTGGGTTAATGGTTGCACTCCATGATCTCAGAGGTCTTTTTCAACCTTAACAATTCTGTGATTCTGTGGTGACTCAACCACTTCCCTGGACATTTTGTTTCAATGCTTGATAACCCTCAGTCATCCCTTTGGTGCTGCAACCAAAGAAAACTCATGGAATAAAGGGGTCATTGTTACCCTGCAGGGCCTCGTGGAACCTTGTCTGTTGGGAAACACAAAGGGATGTGTGGGGGTGTTTCACTGACAAAAAGGAGAATTTTAGAGAGGGACCTTTACACACTCGGATATTTACATGTCCACACATCTCTGCCTAAGCGTGGGTGTGAATTAACTGTGGTGTGAATGTTGATATTGTGAATCTATAATTCAGTCACTGTGAAAATTGTAGCAAATGCTATTGAATCGCTTGATAACTGTTAAGTTTGGAAATAATAAAATGATACTAATTTCTGTTGCTCCGTTATCTTTGTGTCCAAATCCTTTGCCCCCTGACCCTCTTGCATCCCAAGCCTCTGTGTAAATCCAGGAGGCCCCAGTGGATTACAATGGCCCCTGGATTCCAGGAGATTCTACAGTGTGCTGGGGTTCCCTTGTCTCCTTGAGTTTTGGCAGTGTCTGGGGTCCCTTTGTTCCCATGAGGTTCCTTTGTTTCCATCAGGCCCTGCAACATTCCAGACTCCCTTTGGTTCCAGGAGGGGCTGCAGGGTCACAATGTGCCCTTTATTCCATGAGGTTCTGCCACATCCCAGGGTTCCTTTGGTTCCATGGGGTTCCACAGTGCCAAAACTGCCTTGTTCTTCTCCTTCCAACATTTGTGGGCCCATTGTGTCTCTGCCTGGGATGGAGCATGATTGTGTTTGTGCAGGAATGGATCCATGGCCATCCTGCCCACTGTGCCAATGGAATGCTGCAAACATGGCATTGCAGGCCCCACCCTGGAGGCAGGAACAGTCTGGGAACTCCAGGCCTGCTCACATTCCCAAGAGCCAGGTGGGCTTACCAAGAGCACAAGGCATTGAATGCAGCCCCTGCAGCTCTCTGTGATTGCTGGGGACAAAGGCAGGAACTCAGAGGAGCTCTGCAGAGCCCTGACAGTGCCACTGCAATCACAAGCTGCATTGCCAAACTCAACACTCAGCACAGCCAAGGCCACAACACTTCCTGAAAGGTGTCCCTTCTGGGGAGCGCCAAGGGGACAAACCCCTCCCTCTGTCCCTGCAGATTTGTTGTCCAGTTCTCATCCCACACTTAGGGAAAAAATCAGGCTACGTTGTCTGTACTGGGAAGTGTCTTGAGCATCCTCCTGTTTACCATGACCAGCTTTTTCATCCCCTCTTCTCTCTCTTTTCTCATGTTTGTTCCTCCACAAACCACTGTGATCCCACACTTTCCCTTCCTTTGGTTCTTCCCTAGAGATCCCATGACAAGTCTTCCTCAGACTCCAAATGTGCTTTCTTATTGCCCATCATAAGTCTCAGACCCTGAGCATGAAAACCCCACCCACATTTGTAAAGTCATCCTGGGAGGCTCTGCCATTGACCCACGTGGTGAAGCCTTCACACAGATATTTTGGAAACTGTCTTTGAATTTTTTTTTAACCTTTTGGACTTAGAAGAATTTCTCCAAAAACATGGTAATTCACATCCTCAAAAATGGAAATTCTTTGGAGCAGGAGTTTGGGACTCAAAGAATCACAGAATGGTTTGTCTTGGAAGGGAGATCAAAGCTCATCTTGTCCAAGTCCCTCGACATGGACAGTGACATCTTCACTAATTCAGGTTACTCACAGTCCCTGACCTTGGACAAATCCAGGGATGGGACATCCAATTCTCTGAGAACCTGTTTCAGTTCTTGTCACACTCATTGTAAAATTTTTCTTCCTATTATCAATAAAGAACACCAGTTTTTCAGTTTAGAGTTATTGCCCCATGTTCTGCCACTACAGCCCTTGGAAAAAAGTATCCCTGGGATTTCCTTAGACTTATGAGCACCATGTGTTCATCTGCAAACACCTTGGAGAGTACCCAGGGATCTCCCAAGAAAAGATTTGGAGGCCTCAAGCACATGAGCTCAGTGTAGGGACTCAGGAGTTGTGGGCTCCATGGTGTGGAGACTGAGGACAGTACAGGAGTAGCCAGAGAGGGCTTGAAGGGTGGTTTCAGATATGAAGGATCTCTTTCTCATAGCAAGAAACAGCAGGAGAAAAAAAAGAAATGACGCCAAGTTCAGCTGGAAAGGTCCAGACGGGAAAAAAGAGAAAGGAGCTTCACTCTGAGGGCAGTGCTGTGGTGCAACACATCAGCCAAGAGGAGTCTGGATGAGCCCAAGGCTTTGTGTGTGCAGGAAGAGCCAGGGAGGATGCAGAGATGTCAGTGCAGGAAGGGGCCAGCCAGGTGGGGCAGCCGGGGGGATGACGACAGCCTGCAGGAAAAGGGGCAGGGCATGGACACCGTAGGACAGCCTGGGCTGCACAGCAGAGAGACCTGTGCAGAAGCTGAAAGGCTCTGACACAGCCACCTTCTGCAGGCCTTTGGCCATGGTTGCTGGCTGTGCCCCTGAGGCCAGGAGGAGACAAGTGGCCCTTGCAGCCGTGGGGCCTCCTGGCCTCCTTGTCCCTGCTCAGCAGCCTGGGAGGTGCCACCCCATTGTCCTGCCCTTAGACTGCCCATCCCACATCCCCGTGCCCCAAAAGAGCCCTGAGCAATGAGGCAGGGACAGGATCTGCCTTCCCAGGGGCTGGGGGTTAGGCCTTGGTCCTTTGATTGAGGAAAAAAGTCTATGTTTATTCAGCATCAGAGGCACCTTTGCCTTGCTTGTCCATCCTTGTCATCCCTGTCTGCAGTTTTCTGCTCTAACTGGATCCTGGGGACAGGTTCTCAGTTGGGGGCCAACAGGAGAAGCTGCTGCAGAGC
>NW_020956464.1:52649-124401 GCF_003031625.1 Empidonax traillii
CATCCCCGTGCCCCAAAAGAGCCCTGAGCAATGAGGCAGGGACAGGATCTGCCTTCCCAGGGGCTGGGGGTTAGGCCTTGGTCCTTTGATTGAGGAAAAAAGTCTATGTTTATTCAGCATCAGAGGCACCTTTGCCTTGCTTGTCCATCCTTGTCATCCCTGTCTGCAGTTTTCTGCTCTAACTGGATCCTGGGGACAGGTCCTCAGTTGTGTCCCTCATTGAGACTCATTAGCACTGCAAGAAACTTTAGTGTTTCAATCTCGGACTTCTTGAAAACTCTCAGGGACTGAGTCTCATGTAAACAACCCCAAAGCCCACCTCCACCTCTAGGGTGATGAAATGCCTGGGGCTGTTGCTGTGCTGCTGAGCTGGGCAGGGTTCCAGGCACACAGGGAGCTCCTGGCAAGCGGGCAGTACTGCAGAGAGACTGCTCTGCCAAGGAGCAGCTCCTCTGCACAACCCAGCAGGGCTGAGGGCATTGCCTGCAGCACCCAGGGCACAGGAGAGAAGGCAGAGAGGTGAGAGGCAGCCTGGGCTGGGAGGGGACTGAGATCTCATGACTGGAGAAACATTCACAGGATTTGAGTGAAGAATTCTCTGGCTGTAGGAAAGTAAAAACTTCCCGTCCTGAAGGGATCTTCTAAAGCTGCCACATCCCACAGCTTGTAGGATCTTTCAGAAGGGTTGTGTGTGCTGGGGCAGGGACTCTGCTGCCTCCCAGGGGCAGCTCCCAGCCTGGCCAAGGAGCTGCCATGGCCCTGCAGGGAGAAGGGGTGGGGGGAAGGAGTGAGCCCTCATGGCAGGCCAGGGCTGGGCAGGGCCCTTCAGCTGCAGGTTCAGGGCTCCTCCCAGCTTCAGCTGCACCTGCTGCCATTTGCAGGGGCCCTTCTCAGGAAGCACATCCACTGCCAACACCTGCCCCTTCCCAGCCAGTGCAGGGGGTCTGGCATCTTCTCTGCAGCCCCTGCCCAGGCAGAGCTGCCCCTGGGCCCTGGGCTGGGGATGGGCTCTGGCAGCACTGACAGGGAGCTGAGCTGGGCACAGGGAGGGGCTGCTGGCATGAATAGCTCCTCACACACACACAAAGGCAGGGAGGGAGAGGCAGCTGCTGCCACAAGTGCTGGCCAGGGGGATGTGGCCTCTCCCTGCCTGTGTCTGTGGCTCAGAGCCCTTCCCTGAGCAGCTCCTGCCTGGGCTCCTTTGCCAGCCTGAGCAGAGCCTGTGCCCTCAGGCCCATGGGGGTGGGCTGGGCATTGCCCTGCAACAGCCAGAGCCCAGGCAAGGACAAGGCCCTCATTTCCATCTGTCTCTGGCTGTCACTCCTCCCTTGGCAGCAGCACTGGGGTATTTCCCTGTCATCCCCTGCTACCTGGGCTCTCTATGTTTTGAGCATTTGGATTTCTGAGCCAGTGTGGTGTTTGGGGGGCCAGATTCCTGTGCAGACACAAACCCTTTGGGTGCTGCTGTGGGGATGTGTGTGTGGGAGTAAAGTGCCCAAGTGCCCTCCAGGCAACTTCAGGCTCTTCAACTGTTTCCCTGGGTGTCCTGCAGGGCTGCAGGTGCCCTCCAGGAGGGCACAGCTCTGCCAGAGTATCCCTGTGCTGCACAGGTTCCCTGTGGAGAAAACTCCTCAGTACCAAATTGCTCTAGGCAACTGCAATGAGCATTTTGTTTTTCACTCTGAGAGGGGAGAGGTGAAAAAACTGAGGAGTGTGTCAGTCTGTTCCTTGGACATGGATTCCTGGAGATCTGTGCAGTTTGTGTGTAGGGGAACAGTTGAGTATGATGCTCCTCCAACTCCAAGCTGCCAGCACAGGACAGCTGAGCACAGACTGATGGGCAGAGCAGCTCTTCTGTCTGCATTGAGGGACCATCCCTGTGCCCTCAGAACCCACAAGACTTGACCTGCAGTGCCATGAAAATGTCAGGGATTTCCAACATCCACAACCACTCTTAACTGTGGCAGGTGCAAGTGGGGGAACAAACACAAAGAATTCCCTCAGATCAGTCCTTCCTTTGGGCAAATTACAAACAGCAAAGCTGAGAAGCTCTTTGTGTATCAGGAACACATTTAATTGGAAATCACCCTGCATTCCCAGTTCCCTCTGCCAGCAGAGCAAGAAGGAGTTCCTAGGAGCCCATCCCAGAGTTTCAGCTTCCAGTGGTGCCCTCAGGCAGCAACAGCCAGAGCTCAGGGGAGGGAATTACAGGGAGGTCTCAGTGAGGAGAGAGAACCTGGGAGTGGGTTGGCTGTGAGACGTGTCCTGTTTGGCTGCAGCAGCCAGGTCTAACTCAACATTGACTTCTCCTCTTCAACAGATCTAAACACTCTGAGGAAGCAACAAATGCCCAGCAGCAGCTCCATGGCCCAGTTCTTCCTGCTGGCATTTGCAGACAGGCGGGAGCTGCAGCAGCTGCACTTCTGGCTCTTCCTGGGCATCTCCCTGGCTGCCCTCCTGGGCAACGGCCTCATCCTCAGCGCCGTAGCCTGCGATCACCACCTGCACACCCCCAGGGACTTCTTCCTGCTGTACCTCTCTCCCACAGACCTGGGCTGCATCTGCACCACTGTGCCCAAAGCCATGCACAACTCCCTCAGGGACACCACAACCATCTCCTACTCAGGATGTGCTGCACAGCTCTTTTTCTTTCTGTTCTTCATCTCAGCAATTACCTCCCCACCACGATGTGCTACGACCGCTACATTGCCATCTGCAAACCCCTGCACTACGGGACCCTCCTGGGCAGCAGAGCTTGTGCCCACATGGCAGCAGCTGCCTGGGCCTCTGGGTTTGTCACTGCTCTGCTGCACACAGCCAATACATTTTCCCTGCCCCTGTGCCGGGGCAATGCCCTGGGCCAGTTCTTCTGTGAAATCCCACACATCCTCAAGCTCTCCTGCCAACACTCAGGCTACCTCAGGGAAATTGGCCTTCTTGTGGTTATTATCTGTTTCATGTTCAGTTGTTTCATTTTCATTGTTTTCTCCTATGTGCAGATCTTCAGGGCTGTGCTGAGGATCCCCTCTTAGCAGGGATGGCACAAAACCTTTTCCACGTGCCTCCCTCACCTGACCGTGGTCTCTATTGTTACCAGCACCTCATTCTTTGCCTATCTGAAATCCCCCTCCATCTCCTCCTCAACCCTGGACCTGTTTTTTTCAGTTCTGTACTCGGTGGTGCCTCCAGCCCTGAACCCCCTCATCTATAGCCTGAGGAACCAGGAGCTCAGGGATGCCCTGAGGAAACTGATAACTGGGTGTTTTTAAGGAGCAATAAACTCTCCTTGTTCTGCATGTCATGTACCTCATTAAAGGCCAATCCTTTTATGTACTTCATTGAAGACTCACAGTATCTTCACTATTTTTTTTCTCTTGGTATGGGTGTTAGTTCTGGGAGAATTTGTTCTCACTAAAAAATCTTTATATATATGAATATATATAGATATGTTTTTATTTATAAATGCCTTTGTCAGTTCAGTGTTTGCCTTTCTAGCCTTGCCCAGAGGCTGTGCAAATTGGCAATTGTACTGCCTGTGTGCTTAAAGAAAATAAAGGACTCCTCATTGACTTGTTTCCCTGACATCTTTCCATTCTAACTGCTCTGGAACTGCAGGGTCGGTGCCTCTGTGCACAGCTGGGCGACTAGAGTTCCAGCAGAGCAGCCCTGACAGGGAGCAGCAACCCTTCTCTCTGTGGCCTCCTCCTCCTGCCCTTGCCCACTGTCCTGCAGAGCCCTGTGTTGTTTGAGGCCTCAGTGCTCGGGCAGTCGAGGTCAGTCCTGCTGCAGGACTGGGCAGTGACTGCAGGCAGGGACAGCCACGGGCACTGCTGGCACAGAGCTGACCTCTGCAGCAGCACTGCCATCCTGCAGGGGCATCTCCTCAGGGCAGGGCCTGACAGCTTCCATCTCCTCTCCAGTTGGCTCTGCAGGCTGTGCCCAACACAAGGCCTTGCAGAGGAAAGCAACATGAGCAGCACAAGTGTGGAGGGCTCAGGGTGGGGGCACCCAGCAGTGCCCTTGCACAGTCAGCGCCGTTCCCAGCACTGGCCTCTCAACCCAAGGCAGGGAGGTTGTTCTTCCCTCCAAGGAGGGACAGCAAATGACCAGTTCAGCAGTCCATGTTTACCCTGCATGGACAAGACATGCCCGTGTGTCACAGCTTGGGGATGGGAGTGGAAGGCTTAGACAAAGTTTATCGGAGAAGCCTCTCATTGAGCTACGAGGGGCAAAAAGGACCCCCTTGCTTTCTAAATTCCTGCTCAGAGAAGACTCTCCCAAACCCTTGCAAAGGCCAGAGCCATCCCAGAGCTTCCTGGGGCCTTGGCAAAGGCAGATATGGAACCAGTCTGCAAACAGGGCAGCAAGGAGGCTTGGCAGAGTTCCAGACTGCTCAGGCTCAGCAGGGAAGGGGACATGGCACGTTTTCCTGCAGCCATTGCCAGGCATGGGAAGGACAAGGCAGGGATTGCAGAACCCCTGTGGGAGGGAAAAGAAAGGGATGTTGTGGGCCCAGACTTTATCAAGTCCTTTAAATGATCTGCTGTGGTCTCCTTAGAGCCAGATTGGTGAGAGCTGGAGTGAAGATGTGGAAGAAGTGGTGTGTGAGAAGTTGGCTGAATGAAGAGTGTCCAATAAAATCCACGGTACGAAGTCCCCTTTCCAGGAACTTCCTGAGGAAATCCCTCAGTGCCCAGCCCTTGAACACCACTTTAGAACATCTTTATTATCTGTCTGTATAACGGGATATAAAGGTTTTTTCAAGTCCTTTGTGAATGATGCCAAATTTCAGGGAGCCCTTGAGCAACCTGTCCTTGTTTAAAGACACATATTGGGGTGGGAACTCCAATAAAATGAACTCACTCCCCTTTTATTCCTCACCAATCCAGGGAGACAAATCACTAGGAGGTATAAGTGAAAAAATAACAGTTCACTGACAAGAAATACAGCAGCAAAACCAGCAATACCAACAGAACAGTTCAAAGCAACAGCAGAGAGAGAAATTGCCTCCTCTCTGTCTCCCTGCCCCAACTCCCTTTTGCAAACAGATCAAAACAGGATTCAACACATGCCTCCTTTCCCCTTTTTCCCCCTGAATGAACAAAGAACAAAAAAACCAAACCCCTGGGAAAGAGGGGGCAAAGCAAACTCTGGGAAACTCTCCTGTCTGAGCTAAGCTCCGCTGCCCAAGGACACGCTGACTCCAGAGGGGTCCAAGCTGGGCAGAGCTGGCGACTCCGGTCCGTGCAGCGGCAGGCGCGAGGCAGCGGCTCTGCTTGATTCCAGGGAGTGCTGGGCAGGCACAATGGCCCCTTGGTTCCAGGAGACTCTTCAGTGTCACTGTGGCCCCTTGGTTCCATGACATTCCACAGTGCCCCTGCATTCCTTTGGTTCCAGGAGGCCTGGCAGTGTCACACTGCCACTCGATTCCCTGACATTACAAAGAATCAGAACGACCCCTTGATTGAAGGCCAACTGCACATGGGGCTGCCTTAGGGGCAGTGTGGGCACCCAGACAAGGGAGTTGTCACCCCCCTGGACTCAGCCCTAGGGTCACCACATCTGGACTGGTGTTTCAGGGTGTGGGGTTCCCATTTTGGAGGAATGAGGAAAAACTGGGGAGGATCTGGAAGTGATCTGCCTCGATGGAGCTTTTCTCCATATTGTAAATAGAATGTAATCTCCAAAAAGAGTAGCATGGAAGGTTTGGACTGAAGGTGAGTGTCAGAGGTGGGACCAGCAGAAGCCTGCAGAGAATAGAGCTTCTAGCAACAACAGCTGCCCAGAATTGCCTGAGACCCAGCTACAAGGAGCAGCCTTACAGACCTCTGCAGGATTTCCCTCTCCTGGGCCCCCAAGACCACACCTTCCCTTTTTCCCTAGCTATCCCTTCCCCCTGAATAAATAGACATATCCCCTACAGGCCAATCTCTCCAAGTCCTCTTATCAGAATTCCTTGGGATTTGATGCTCCCTAGCAGGAACCCACCCCTGTACCAGAACCTTCTGTATTTCCCTGTATATAAACTGTCTTCTTGGTTAATAAACTGCCATTTTGTGGGTCACAGATCTTGTGTGTGTGTCCCGTCTCCCAATGCAAAATGTGCCCCGAGGTCTTCCCGCAGGTCTCCCCAAAACCTGCAAGAGGTGAGGAAAAAGAAATGTCGCTCATGTGGCAGAGGTCACTGAGAGAGAGTCAGGATCATCCCATGGCTTTGTGTTCCAGGGAACAGCCAGAGCTGGGGGACAGCAGAGACATCAGGGAGGGCCCAGAAATGCTGTTGGGAGGGGGGTGGGAAAGCAGGAGGGGTGTGTGCAGCCTGCAAGGCCAGAGGAGCAGCAGGGACAGGGGAGCACAGCCTGCAGCAGAGATGGCCAAGAGCTCTGGCAGGGTTGCAAGGCCCAAAGGCACCCAGGCCTTTGTTCCCTTGGCTCTGGCAGCTGGTTCTGCCACTCAGGCCACCACAAGCAACTTTCCTTGCAGCTTCTGCCCTTGGGTTCTGCCTCGCCCCTCCCTGAGCAGCCTGGCAGGGTTTGTACAGTTTGGGGCCTTTGTTTTTCCTCCCCCTCCCATCCCACTGCCCCCCAAACAGCCCTGAGCCCCCTGGCAGGGACAGGATCTGCTGAGCCAGGGCCTGGGGCTCAGCCTTGGCCTTTGTGCTCCACAAAACCAAGGCAGGCTTTGCTCAGCATTACAGAGGCCTGCCCAGAGCCTTTGTCTGCCTGCACTCATGGCCTGCAAGAATCTGCTCTAAGGAGTCCCTGGGGAGGCTTTGTCAGTGCCTGCCCTCAGTGGGGCCCAGCAATGCTTCAAGGGACTTGGGCTTTGGCTTCTGACTTCTTGAGCAACTTCTTCAATCTTCTCTCAGTGCCTCAGGATGATAGACTAATCTCTAAACACACTGTGGGACTCATTAAAATGCAGAAAAACAAATATTTTTTCCTTCCTTTAATTGTCATCATGTTTTCAGTTCTTCAACAACTAACTGGAGTTGTTTTGTAGCTTAGCTGAGGAGAAAGATTTTAAAGTGGAAGTCACAAAAATATAATTTTCTATGAAAGGGAGTGATTGACACAGCCTTGGGATGCAAGAGGGTCAGGGTGCAAAGGATTTGGACACAAAGATAAGGGGGTAAAAGAGATTAGTAGCATTTAATCACTGACCAATTTAACAGTTACCAAGTGATTCAATATAATTTGTTACAATTGAGCAGTGACTGAATTATAGATACCCAATAGCAACACCACAGTCAATTCACACCCACACCCAGGCAGAGATGTGTGGACACATCAAGAGCTGGGTTTGTAAAGATCCCTCTCCAAAATTCTCCTTGTTATCAGTGAAACCATCCTACACATCCCTTTGTGTTTCCCAACAGACAAGGGTCACCCCTGGAGGAGTGTTTGTTGAAGGGGTGTTACAATCTGCTTTAAATATTGCAGAAAGAACTTCAGATTGAAATATACTCTTCAGCAAAATTAAAACTCACACAAGTTATCTGTTGATACCAAAAACTGATTTTATTAATTGCTAAGTGATGCAAAGAGAAAGAGGAAAAAAATAAGGAAAAGATTGGAAAATGCTAAGATTTTTTTTTAGAAGCAGAGAAAGATACCATCAAAAAACTGCCTTTCTGCTGTCCTAGTGAGAGAGGGGAAGAGAAACATTTTTCCGCCTTTTTTTTTTCTCTGTGCCTGCCACTTTTTGATGTTATCTCTTCAGCTGCAGGGGGTCTGACAACTTTAGTTCTCTGGAATGCAGGAAGTGTGGTTTTGCTGCTCAGGGACAAGCAGTGTCCCAGGCCCTAGAAGGGTCCCGTTCAGAGGCAGCTCCCTGGCCCTCAGGAAATATAGTCAGGGGAACTCCCGCATGCAGAATGGTGAGGCTCAATTCTCTCCAGGCCGACCCAGTCTCAGTCTCCCGTGGCAGTCAGACAGCACACCGTGGTGGAGAAATGGGAGGGGAGGGGAGGAGACACTCCTGAGGCAACCAGCTTTCTCTCCCTTTCCTCTTCCCTGATTTTCCAAAGTTTGTCCTCGACTTTTAGAGTGTTCAAAGGAGGTTGTAGGTGGTTCCTTGGCATGTAGCCAGTTCAGATGTTTGGGGAGATATGACAACCATAAACAATGGCAGGATCTTTTGGCAGGAAAAGTCCTGTGGGAAGTCCTGGTGAGATCTTCTGGCAGAGAGCTGACAGAGAATGTTTGGTAGGAAGTTTCTGACAGGCAGAAACAATGGAGAAACATAATTTTTGGCATTTCTATATTATCTGTGTGTTCCACTCCACCCCAATGACTCGACATTGTTTCTGGGCACATTGATGTAGTTCATCCAGTGCTGGTTACACAAATACAGTGAACAGAGGGAGAGAAGGAAACCAACAAGTGGTTTATCCTGCAGTTAATATCAGGACAAGGAGAGCCCCCGGTGGTCTAGGGGAAATGACACTGCACTGTCACTGCAGAGACCCGGGTTCGATTCCCGGTCGGGGCCCCTCCCCGGGCAGATGGAGCTCGTTAGCCCTGTAAGGCAATCCATCTACATCCTGAGGACCTCGCTGCCACCGTCCAAGCGTGCTTGGCCCCGGCAGATGAACCTCAGGATTAAAGGGTGGGCTCAGTTCCGCGCACACTTTGTCTCACCTAAAAAATCCAATGCGCAGGCTGGAAGGTGGAAAGACCTTCCCCGGTTCTTCGTTCGCAAAGAGACTGGCCATTATAATATCAGGACAATGCCAATAATTAGGAACACAATTCCAATGACAATTGCTATTCCAATTGGTGCTATCCATTTTCCCCATCCGGTGAGTCCAAAAGACTCCAGGATATCAGTAACCCCTGATTCATTCAACACTTCTTGTGGTTGTATTGCATAAAACAAATTTTTTGTGTGCTTACTTCTCTCTCTCCTTGTTGTTTATGCTGCCTCAGTGGAGGTTGAAACATTATAAATTGTTACTCAGCATTCAGTTTCTGATCAATTGAACATTCCACACACACCTTGTTCTTTTAACAGAAACAGATTAAAAGCTAATCTGTGCTCACCACAGATAAGCTCTTTTCCCAGGGACAATATTGGTTTTGGGCATCTTTGACACTGCATGAATAAAACCCTACAGGCCGGGTGGGGAAGAGGATGGTCGTGTCCCAGTGTGGATGTGCTGGTGTTGGATCACGTCGGAGCTGTGACTGAAGCCTCATAACGGTGCAGGTCTCATAAAGCCCATCCACCTCATAATGGTGCAGGCCCCATAAAGGCACTATCCTCCTAAACCTCATACACCTCAGAATGGTGCAGGCTTCATAGGGCCACTGTCCTCATAAGGCCCATAAACCTCCTCATGGGGCTGTCATCATAAAGGAGATGTTCTCATAAACGTCATAAACATCATAAAGGCTCTGTCCTCATAAACACCATAAATGTCATAAAAGCACTGTCCTCATAAACCCCATACACTTCATAATAGAGCTCTCATCATAAAACATCACCCTGCATAAAGCCCATACATGTCATAATGGTGCTCTCCTCTGAAAGCCCATACACCTCATAAGAGGCTCTCCTCAGAAAGGCCATGTCCTCATAAACCCCATAAATGTCATAAAGCCTCTGTCCTCATAAAGCCCATACACCTCATAATGGGGCATGCCTCATGAAAGCACTGGCCTCAGAAAGCCAATACACCTCACAGTGGGGCTCTCATCATAAAGCTGATGACCTCAGTAATGCCAGAAACCTCATAAAGGATCCCGCGTCATAAAGCCTATCCACCTCATAAAAGAGCTGTCATCAGAAAAGCTCTGTCTTCACAACACCCTTATATGTCATAATGGTGCTGTCCTCATAAAGCCCATAAATCTCATAAGAGACTCTCCTCATAAAGTCTCTCTCCTCATAAAGCCCATCCACCTCATAATGGTGCAACTCTCATAAAGGCACTGTCCTCATAAACCTCATACGCCTCAGAATGGTGCAGGCTTCATAGGACCACTGTCCTCCAAAGTCAATAAACCTCCTCATGGGGCTGTCATCATAAAGGAGATGTTCTCATAAATGCCATAAACCTCATAATGGCCCTGTCCTCATAAAGCCCATACACTTTATTATGGGGCTCAAATCATAAAGGCCATTTCCTCATACACCCCATACACCTCCTAATGGTGCAACCCTCATAAAGGCACTGTCCTCATAATGGTGCAGGCTTCATACCTTCTTCATCACTGCAGAGTTCCCTGTACCCACTGCCCTATCCACGGCACCCTAAGAAATCCTAAACCAAAGATCACCATCCTTGATCATGCAGACAAGACTGACTGTAAAACTGCAAAATATAAACTCCTTTTGGGCATGGCTTGAGGGTTCTCAGATGGAAAGTTTTATTCACATTTGTCACTAGAGCAACATGCTGGCCTTAGGGGTGGACCTGGAATTCCCTCTCTTTGCCCCAGATGTGTCTTTACTTTCACTCAAGTGTCTAAAGAACATCCCCATCGCAGAATTATTCCCTCTTCAAAAGCAACACAAAGACAACAATGGGCAATTAAAGGGATTGATTTTCCAGATTATTATACCACCGGATGGGCCGGGGGGTGGCCACACACTCAGCGTGCTCCTGCAGCTGGGTGGTGGGTGGTGGGTGGTGAGAGACTCGCTACTGCTCCCGCACTCGTCCCGAGCTGCATGCACGGGAGACGCTGCCACGCCGATCTGTGCAGTCGATGTCATGGAGAAGCCATCAGGAGCTCTGTTTGGCCGGCGGAGCAGCGGAGCAGTTGGTGGATGGCTGGTGGCCATGCAGAGGGGTGGCTGGGCCTCGGGGCTGGGCCAGGTCAGGTTGGGTTGGGCCGGGCGCGAGCTGAGAGGGGTCTGGACAGACCTGAGGGCTACCCAGACCGCTGGGGGAGCGGGTGGATGATCTCGTTTAGCGAGGAGGGGAGATCTCCTGACCAGGCCAGGTCAGGCTTGGTGGGAGCAGGGGGGGAAGCTGGACGGACCTGGAGGTTTTTTGGGCCGATGCGGGGGCAGGTGGGGCTATCCTATTTGGGTGGCCGCGGGTGGGCAGTGCGAGGGGGAACTTGTGGTGGCACGGTGGGGGAGAGGGGTGAGGCTTGGGTGGGTTGTGGGTTTCTCTAGGGGTAGGGGGGTTTGGGTTGGTCAGGGGCTGTGGAGGGTGCCCAAAGCCCAGGTGGATGTGGGGACCCCTTACATGTGTGACTGCCCTGCCCAGGGATATGACAGGATCGCTCCTGTTCAGGCATTTGTCACAATGAGGGTGGGATGTGATGGGCTTGGCTTGCCTGTGGTTTCTGCCCAGGAATGGTTTGTTCTTGAATTATAGCGTCTTGGAGGGGTGTTAAGGGCAAGGAAATGTCCTTGGGTTAGAGTGTAGGAAGCTGTGAAGGAAAAGTGGGAAGAGAAGGGCTTGTCCAAAGTATTTCAGTGGGGAGAGACCTTTATGCCCTTATGAGGTTGCAAGCTGTGCTGGTGCTGGTATTTGTCTCCCATGTCAGACAGGTCAAAACTGAAGGGGCAGATGAAATGTGTCCATTGACATGATGGGCTCACCAGCCTTCGGCAGTCATCCTAGGAGAAGGACAACTCTGATTTCAAACCCGGGTAGATGGAGCTTGCTTAGCCCTTTAAAGCCATCCATTCAAGAGAAGGATAATTTAATTCAGACCCATGTCCTGAGGACCTCGCTGTCACCATCCAAGCTTGCCTGGCCCTGGCAGATGAACCTCAGGAGTAAAGGGTGGGACCAGTTCTTCACAAGCTGAGCCTCACCTAAAAAATCCACTGCGCAGGCTCAAAGGTTATACCCACACTTGTAAAGCCCTGCAGCAACAGGCGAGGGACAAAACGGCAGGTGATAAAGGTGCACTGGAAGCCGCAGACCAACCCTGCATTCAGGCGGTTCAGGACATTGGTCACCGGAGATGACAGTCTCATTTGGCAGCATCCTGAATGACCTGAAGAGATACAAGGACTGCCTGAAACAATCCCTCAGCCTTGGCCATATTGATCACCACCATTGGTCTACTCTGGCCTCCAATCGGGAGGCCTGGAGACACACTATCTATAATGCTGCTGCTGCTGCTTTTGAGAACACACGCAGGATCACTCTCGAGGAGAAAAGAAAACGCAGAAAGAATAACGTCTTGTCGATATCACCTGGGGAGTCTTTCTGCTGTGCCTTCTGCAACCGGACTTGTCTATCTCGCATTGGCCTTTTTAGTCATCAGCGCACTTGTAGCAGGTGTGGGTAGAGCCCTTCTCAAATCTTCGTTTGCGAAGCCCAGCCATGATGATATTTGATTATATTTATGTAGTGTAAATGTTTGTGTGTATATGTATATAGTTGATAATTGTAAATGTTAACATGAGGAAAAAAAGGAATAGAGTACAGGTGTGGATAATGTCATGGTTACAGGAGGTTTTGAATTTTACTCCCTTTTCCAACACTGTGTTGTAGGAATTGTCTCTCTAAGGACAAATTTCTCCTTCCCTTCCTGCCAAGGCCAAGCAGGGAGGGGAAGAAGGAGAAGAAAAGAAAAAAAAAAAAGGTTGGGTGGAAAATGGAACTCTTTTTCCACTGTTTCTTTTGGTGGTGACTGGAGGGGAGGACCCTCCACTATGTGTCCCCTTTATTTCAGGAGGGACTGGTGGGCAGGGAATTCCTCTCTTTGTAGGTAAGCCCTTCCCTTTTTATCTTTTTGGTTGCTGCTATTTCCTTGTCAGTAAACTTATTTCTCAGACTTCCTCTCATTTTGTGTCTCTGTATTGGTGGGAAATAAAAAGGGAAGGAGTTCATTTGATTGGAGTTCCAGCCCCAGAGTTTATCTTTAAACAAAGTTAAAGTTGCATGGGGTTTGGCAGAGTCGCACATGCCCAATCATTCCATGAGGTTCCACAGTGTCCCAGGATTTCTGTGGTCCCATGAGGCCCCTGACTGTTACAGTGGCCCCTTGATTCCTTGAGGCTCCAGAAGGTGACAACAGCCCCTTGATTCCATGAGATTCTACCATGTCCCAGACTCCCTTTGGTTCCATGAGGTGCTTCAGAGAATTTTGGAGAGGGACCTTTACACACCCAGATCTTGATGTGTTCACACCTCTGCCTGAGTGTGGGTGTGAATTGATTGTGATGTGAGTGTTGTTATTGGGAATCTATAATTTAGTCACTGTTAAAATACTAGCAAATGCTATTGAATAATGTGATAAGTGTTAGGTTGGTCAATGATTAAGTCCTACTAATCTCTTTTTCCCCCTTATCTTTGAATCCAAATCCTTTGCATCTTGACCCTCTTGCACCCCAAGGCTCTGTTGAAATCACTTGTTCTCATTGAAAAAAAAAAAAATCTCTGACTTCCACATTATTATCTTCCTCCTCAGTTAAACTACAAAAAAACTCCAATTAGTTCTTGAAGACATGAAGACAATTAAAGGAAGGGAAATAATTTGTTTTTTTGTATTTTAATGAGCCCCACAGTGTGTTTAGAGACAAGTCCATGATCCTGAGGTACTGAGAGAAGATTGAAGAAGCTGCTCAAGAAGTCAGAAGCCAAACTCCAAATCCCTTGAAGGGCCTCTGGGCCCCACTGAGGGCAGGCACTGACAAAGCCTCCCCAGGGACTCCTTAGAGCAGATCCTTGCAGGTCAGGAGTGCAGGCAGACAAAGGCTCTGGGCAGTGTCACAATGGTCCCCTGATTCCATGAGACAACATTCCTAATTTACTGTCTAGACTAGAGGGAAATCACAGGAAGGGCCATGGTTTGTCAGGACTTGCTTTATCTGAGTGAGTCCCGGAGGGCTTTTGATGCTGAGTCCTTGAACTTCAGGTACTGAGGGGAGATTGTACAAACCTGTCCATAAGTTAAAGTCAGAAGGAAAACCCAAAGTATCTGGAAGCATTAATGGGTCCCCCTGAAGGCCCTTCCCAAAATTCCAGGCTCCTCATGGACTCGGTGGAGGAGAGAATTGGAGGTCATGACTGAACAAACCTCTCAGACTCACTTTCAAAAGGAAAAGTTCCTTCAGAACCCTTGAGTACCTTGAAGCATTAAAGAGCCCCTCTGAGTGCCACTACTGGCAAAGTCTCTCCAGGGACTAATTAAAGCAGAGAATTGGAGGCCATGATTGCACAAACCTCTTCAAAACTCAGAGTCAAAGGAAAAGGCAAAGTACCTTAACAAACCTGTGGTACCTTAAAGCTTTAACAAGCCCCACTGAGGGCCATTCCTGACAAAGGCTCTCAAGGGACTCATTAGAGCAGATAATTGGAGGCCAGGACTGAACAAACCTCTCAAAGACTCAGTGTCAAAGTGTCTTAATAAATATACCTTGAGTGCCTTGAAGCATCAATGAGCCCACTGGGTGTCACAACTGATAGAGAATCCCAAGGGACTCATTAGAGCAGATAATTGGAGGTCATGACTGAACAAACCTCTCAAAAACTCACTTTCAAAAGGAAAAATTCCTTCAAAACCCTTGAGTACCTTGAAGCATTAATGAGCTCCTCTGAGTGTCACTACTGACAAAGTCTCTCTAGGGACTAAATAAAGTAGATAATTTGAGGCCATGATTGCACAAACCTCTTCAAAACTCAGAATCAAAAGAAAAGGCAAAGTACCTTAACAAACCTGTAGTACCTTGAAGCTTTAACAAGCCCCTCTGAGGGCGGTTCCTGACTAAGGCTTGCAAGGGACTCATTAGAGCAGATAATTGGAGGCCAGGACTGAACAAGCCTGTCAAAGACTAAGTGTCAAAAAGAAGTGTCTTAACAAATTTACCTTGAGTGCCTTGAAGCATTTATGAGCTACAGTGAGTGTCACAACTGACAGAGTCTCTCAGGGGACTCATTAAAGCAGATAATTGGAGGCCATGATTGCACTAACCTCTCAGAGACTCAGCATCAAAAAGAAGTGTTTTAATAAACTCCAAGTGCCTTGAAGCGTTAATGACCCACTGAGGGTTGTCACTGTCTGAGGCTCCCAAGGGACTCATTAGAGCAGATAATTGGAGGCCAGGGTTGCAGAAACCCCTCAGAGATGCAAAACCAAAAGCAAACCCCAAATTGCTCTGAAAATTCTGCAGACCCTTTAGGCCTTAAGGAGCCCCCCGAGGGCCCCTCCTGACAAAGCCTCCCCAGGGACTCTGCAGCAGCTCCTTGGAGGCCCTGAGTGCAGGGAGCCAAAGGCTCTGGGCAGCAGCTCAGCTGCTGAGAAAAGCCTGGCTGGCTTTGGGGAACTTTCCTTCCTTTTCAGGCTTCCTCCAGCTTTGGGAAACGCTGCCTGGCAGATTGGCACCACCTAAGAAGGGCTCTGGCAGGTTCCTGGGAACAAAGCTGGTCTGCCCTGGGCTCCAGCCCAGATCTTTGGAGCAGAGAGACACCTGAGAGTTCAAAAGAGGAGGCTGCACCTTTGACAACATTCGGGGACAAGCAGGCATTGCTGCTATGTGGATAATCTGCATGTGAATGGTTGCTTTGAGTTCAAGCATTCAACTGAAATGAAGGTGGGTATCTCAGTGATTTCTTTTGGTTTTAAATAAGAATATTTCCTTTTTCTGTGTAATTATATTATGAAGTTGGTGAATTAGAAAACAATCATGGTGACTTTTCTGTCATGAAAACTTAAATTGTATCTTGGACATTTTGAATGAGTCCTCTATGAGACAGATCAAACTCACAGGAAAAATGGCACAAATACTGTGGGAAAACATGAAAAGTATTGGGATGACCTGTTTGTGGGAATTCAGATTTTTCTCTTGAAAAAATCCCTCTGCTTGTCCCTTGGCTAATTGGATAGTGATGTTTTCTGACCTGCTGTTCCCCTCAGTAACACCTCAGAGTTTAGGAAGACTCCTCACTGGGTGTTGGTGTCAGGTAAAGTCAGCAGGAAGGGCAACGTGTCTGCAGGTTGTGCAAAGATCTGCGAGCGCTGGCACATTCCAGTGCCTGCTGCAGCATCCCAGGCACATCCCAGCAGGGTTCCCTTCTGTCAGGGCTCCTGCAGGGCTGTGAAACTGGGTTGTACCCCCCAGGCTGCCCCAAGCTGTCCTGCGGAGCAGGGTCCTGCAGCCCAAGGGCTGTGCCGGGGCAGCAGCTCTGCCACCTGCCAGGGGCAGCCTCAGCCGGGCTGGGGAGTTCCCTCAGGGCTGTGCAGGGGCTGGGGGGGGAAAAGAGCAAAGCCTGGCAGGGCAGGGCAGGTTTCTTCCCTTATCAGCTGAGAGTTTCCTGGGGCAGGGCTGCTCACACAACCAGAGTAGCCCAGCACATTTCCCAGGGGATACTTCAAGGGGAAGGTCCAAAGAGGGATTTCTCTCAAGCTCTCAAGCCACATGCCTGGTGGTTTGAGTTCCAGAGGGACCTCTGAGGAGCTGCACAGGGCAGAGAATACCTTCCTGGCACTGGTGGTGTGTGGGAGGTGGCCCAGCTGGCTCAGGGTGAGGTGCCCTGAATGCCCAGTGGGCTCTGCCCTGGCCTCTCCCAGCTGGCCCCTCCCTGTGCATTCCTTGTTTCTCAGCTTGCCCAGTGCAGAGGGGCAGAGCTGCTGTGCCAGCCCAGGAGATGCTGTTGGGTTGGTGAGATGAGCCACGGATGTCCTTGGCTACAAGTGGGGTGCTGAGCCCTTGAGACAGGCTGGGACACTGAGGGGTGTGGGATGGATCCGTCTGCTCTCAACGGTGTCTGGGGGCTTTTCAGACCAGACTGGGAGTGTGATCAATCTCCATCTCAGGAAGGAGCAAACCCAGGGCAGTTGGGAAAAGAGAGAGGGACAGTGCAGCTCCCCTCACTCTGTACTAAGCCCCAGACAATCCTCCAACCTGGCAGGACCTGCTCTGTTCTCCCTGAGAACTTCAGAAGTGCTGAGGGGTTCTGACATCCAGGAACACTCTTCAGGAGAGATGAGGGAATTTGAAGAAATAAACCCCAACAAAACAGGTGGTGGAGTGTAGCAAGGAGGACCTATTGGGAAATGGGTTTGATTTTTCTCAGCAAGTTCTTTCCTAACATATCGCTGATATTTTCTCCTTGGACAGTGCCCCAAAGCAAGTGGCAGCAAATGTCCAACAGCAGCTTCATGACCCAGTTCCTCCTGCTGTCATTGGCAGACAGGCGGGAGCTGCAACTGCTGCACTTCTGGCTCTTCCTGGGCATCTCCCTGGCTGCCCTCCTTGGCAACGGCCTCATCCTCAGCGCCGTAGCCTGTGACCAGCACCTACACACCCCC
Organism: Empidonax traillii; assembly: GCF_003031625.1. Classification (NCBI taxonomy): domain Eukaryota; kingdom Metazoa; phylum Chordata; class Aves; order Passeriformes; family Tyrannidae; genus Empidonax; species Empidonax traillii. Next base: position 69,878 of record NW_020956464.1, read on the forward strand.
AGGGACTTCTTCCTGCTGCACCTCTCCCTCACAGACCTGGGCTGCATCTGCACCACTGTGCCCAAAACCATGCACAACTCCCTCTGGAATTCCACAACCATCTTTTACATGGGATGTGCTGCACAAGCCTTTCTCTTCTTCATCTCAGCAGAGTATTACCTCCTCACCACGATGTGCTATGACCGCTACGTTGCCATCTGCAAACCCCTGCACTATGGGACCCTCCTTGGTAGCAGAGCTTGTGCCCACATGGCAGCAGCTGCCTGGGCCTCTGGGTTTCTCTATTCTCTGCTGCACACAGCCAATACATTTTCCCTGCCCCTGTGCCAGGGCAATGCCCTGGGCGAGTTCTTCTGTGAAATTCCCACATCCTCAAGCTCTCCTGCTCACACTCAGGCTACCTCAGGGAAATTGGTCTCATTGTGGTTAGTACCTTTGTATGGTTAGGTTGTTTCATTTTCATTGTTTTCTCCTATGTGCAGATCTTCAGGGCTGTGCTGAGGATCTCCTCTGAGTAGGGACAGCACAAAGCCTTTTCCACGTGCCTCCCTCACCTGACCGTGTTCTCCCTGTTCCTCAGCACCATATTCTTTGCCTACCTGAAGCCCCCCTCCATCTCCTCCCCATCTTTGGATCTGGCCCTGTCAGTTCTGTACTCGGTGGTGCCTCCAACACTGAACCCCTTCATCTACAGCCTGAGGAACCAGGAGCTCAAGGATGCCAAAAGGAAAATGATGACTGGATGCTTTTCTGGAGCAATAAAATGCTTGTTTTCTCGTTTGTAGCATTCAGCAGGGGGCTCCCTAATGGTTCAACCTTCCTGCTCAGGATTTTCATGGAGATCATGGGTTTCTTGCAATAAATTCCTGTGCAATTAAATATTATTATGCCTCTGCCTTCTAATTTAGTGTCCATTTAAATGAACCCAAAGATGTAAAAATGTTGAATTGTGCTCTCTGATTATTTAAACAAAATAAAGGACCCTGAAGTGTCTTCTTTTTCCAAGACCCTTCTTCTTAGCTGTTCCAAAAGGACAGCACGCTGCAGGACAGGGGGGATTTGCAAAGGAGAAGGGGACAAGAATCCCAGCACAGCAGCACTGCCAGGGAGCAGCAGAGCTTGGGCTTTGCAGAGCTGCTCTTTCCACTTCCACACTGTCCTCCTGAGCCCCTTTCTGTCTGGAAGGCCTGAGTGCTCTCTGAGCACAGTCCTGGGGGTGGGAGCCCTTTGAGCACAGGCAGGGACAGGTACTGGGAACTTGTGAAGCAGAGCTGGCCTCCCTGACAGCATCTACAGGATGCTGTAGGACCTTCTGAGGCCACTGCATGGACTGGGTCACTTCTTCTGTGCCCTTGCTGCAGGGCTGGAACTCTCCTGCAGTGACACCATGACCCTCCTGCTCTTTGCATTCCCAGCGTGATTTGGAAATCCAGTCTTCTCCTGCTGTTCCCAGGGACATGCTGGGAGTGCTTCAGAGCTGCCATCCTTGGGCAGCTCTTGCCCAGCGTGGGCAGGCACAAGGTCTCTCCCCCTGCTCCTCTCACCTCAGCAGTGCCACTGTTTACTGCAGCCTCCTCCTCCTTGCCCAGCACAGCCCTCCTGGCATAGTTGGACATAGCCCTGGTTCTACCCCCTCCTCATGGCCCTGCCCAAGCCCCTCAGCTACAGCCTGATGGCCAGAAACCTTCAGGGCAGGGAGAGACCATTGGAGTGGTAGGGCTGTAGGGAGAAATCACTGTTGACTCATTTCTGAATCACCCTCAGGATGTGGACAAGCCTGTATTTGGTTTGGTTACCATGAGACCCTGCAGTGTCAAAACGGCCCCTTGATTCCAGGAGGCTGCACAGTGTCCCCGGGTTTCTTTGGCTCCAGAATGCCCTGGAGTGTCACAGTGGTCCCTTAAGTCCATGAGGTGTCCTCGGTGTCACAAAGACCCCTTGATTCCGTGGGATTCCCCAGTGTCCCCAGGTCCATTTGACTCCAAAAAGGCCCCGTAATGTCACAATGGTCCCTTCCTTTCATGAGGTTCCACTGTGTCCCAGGGTTTCTTTGTTTCCAGAAGGCACCACAATCACACAATGGCTCCCTGGTTCCATCAGGTTCCAAAAGGTTTCAGGGTTCCCTTTCTTTCCACAAGGCCCCACATGTGAAATGGTGCCCTGGTTCCACAAGATTTCACAGTGTCCCTTTGTTCCTTTCTTTCCATGAGGCCCTGCAGTGCCACAATGGCTCCTTTGATTCCATCAGGTTGCACAGTGTCATCACAAAACTGAGCCCACCCAGATGGAAGTTTTGGGGAGATCAGGAGGAACTGGGACAAAAGGGATTGGATATTTGGGGAAGGAAAAAGGGGCCTGGTGAATAGAGAGGAAAGATTTTGATAAGGTAAAAGCAGGTTCAGGGAATGCTGTGAGTGCTGAAACACTGACTGTGCAAATATTCCTGATGGACCTTTAACCTCTTCATAACCTCAAACCCAACCTAAAAGTGCTGCCCTTCACATGGAAAGGAATCCACTGCTCTAATCCCAACCTCAACAGGACCTCAAAGGCAAAGCCCAAACCCAGAACTCCAGACTCTTATTTGTCCTCCAATGACAACCCAATCCCAAACCAGCATTGTTATTATGAAAAGCCAAACTTTAATCCTGACCCAGTCTAAAAAACTCTTCCCCTAATCATGAACCAGACCCTGCCAGCAGAACAACAAACCTCCCAAAGTTCTGCCCAATCCCCACCCTGAGCTCTAAAGCCCAAGCCCTGACCATGAAGCACCCCCACAGCCCTTGGGAGCAGGGCAAGGACCTGCAGGGCCCAGAGCAGGCCCAAGGGGTTGGCAGAGCAATGGGAGGGGACCTGGATCTGCTCAGCTCTGCAGTGACCCCCAGGAGAAGAGCCTGGGCTCTGTCAGGGATGTCTTGTGGCACAGGGGCTCAGCATCAAAGCCAAGAAGGCCAAGTGCACATGGCAGCAGCCAGAGCTGGGGGACAGCAGAGCCATCAGGGAGGGCCCAGAAATGCTGCTGGGAGGGGGGTGGGAAAGCAGGAGGGGTGTGTGCAGCCTGCAAGGCCAGAGGAACAGCAGGGACAGGGGAGCACAGCCTGCAGCAGACATGGCCAAGGGCTCTGGCAGGGCTGCAAGGCCCAAAGGCACCCAGGCCTTTGTTCCCTTGGCTCTGGCAGCTGCCTCTGCCCGTGAGGCCACCACAAGCAACTTTCCTTTGTCTCCCTGCACTCCTGGTCTGCAAGGATCTGCTCTAAGGAGTCCCTGGGGAGGCTTTGTCAGGTCCTGCCCTCAGTGGGGCCCAGCAATGCTTCAAGGGGCTTGGGCTTTGGCTTGTGACTTCTTGAGCAGCTTCTTCAATCTTCTCTCAGGAACTCAGGATAATGGACTTGTTTTTAAACACACTTTGGGGCCCATTAAAATACAGACAAACAAATTATTTTCCTTCCTTTAATTGTCTTCATGTCTTTAAGTCTTTAACAACTAATTGGAGTTGTTTTGTAGTTTAGCTGAGGAGGAAGATTTTTAAGTGGACGTCCAGAAAATATTTTTTTGAAGGAGTATGATTTATACAGAGCCTTGGGATGCAAGAGGGTCAGTGTTGATGGAGGGGCTCGGGTAACATATGACATGATCTATGAGATCTCCAATATGTCCACTTTATTAAAAGAGTTGTGACCTTTTATAGTCTCTCCATTCAAGGTCTCGTGACCAGATGCATACAATTGGTTACAAACTACTGTCCAGATGTAAACATACATTACAAATACACATATAATTGGTTTATAACAGGTATTTAGGCAGAATAAGATAGTTATTTACTTTAACAAACCCCACCTTCTTCTTGGCACAGATTTCCTTTTGTTCTAGCTAGGAAACTCGCAGCCATCTTGGCACTTACAACTTATAATATCTATAAAGCTATATTAAAGCAAAGTTTATAAAACCACAGAACATGATATAAATTGCTCATGTATCCAACATGTTCCTCCCACAAATCCCCTTTTTACTTTTGAGCAATTTATATTACACTCTAATACATGCTTATCATACTTCTAACATATTATAACACACAAGTACATATAACCACTACCATTAAAAATAAAACTTTCACACAGAGTTTTTTACTATCTTATGATGCTAAAGCTTAACTCATACTAAGATTTAATGGATAATATATCAAGTTCACACAATACACTCTCTTAAGTTCTTAACTTCTATGATTATGTGTTAATATAATATAAAACTATGTTATAATAATAATGAAAAAACTGAGCTATTCTGAATAGCTTATCTACAACAGTATCAACCTTGTCCCACAGTATTACTTTTTTTCCAAGGTCTTATCCATCGTGCAGGCAACCATCGAACCCCTGTGTCTGCAAGGATACAAGCATAGCCTCTGTCAGTCAGTTCCACCTCTGCAGACCCCTTCCAGACCCCCGTTTGTGGGTCTTTGTACTGTACTTTAACTGTTACCTGTTGATTTACCAAACCTGACCGCACAGAAGTGTTATGAATTACAGTGGGAGGGTCCGATCTTCCACCCGTCAACCGCAAAAAATTCAAGACACTTTTGCAAGTCGGTCGTGTGGGCTACTCAGCTCTTCTCCCCCTCTCTGCTTGTGCAAAAGTGTTTTAATGAAACATGAGAAATACCCCAATTCATACAGAATCTGCGAAAACACTGAGGTATAACCTGACTCATTGTCTGTTTTAATTTCTGTGGGGACTCCTAGGGTGGTAAAAAAACTTTTCTAATACCTATGTAATACATTATTAAGCCTACAAATATATATATAGATATATAAATCCACACAATACCTCTCTCTTGCACACAATTGTCTTCCAAACATTCAAAGGTGGCCACCTCAGTCATACCTCAATCATACATACTCTCACACAAAGCTAAAACTTCTTAACCAAATAATTAAGCCCTCTAATAAGTAAACAACACAAGAAATGATTTACAAAAAATATGAGATTTCATAATGTGAAAAAACAGTAGAAAAGAAAATCATCGTCAGTGTTTGAAGACAGTCTTGTAGTGGGTGACAGTCAGTTTCAAATAGACTCCTCTAAAACTTACACTGCTGTTTAATAGAAGTAAGCTGTAGTCCTCTGATCTAACAAATGTAACAACTGTGTCATAAGTGCTGCTAAGATTTTATTTTTCAGGGTTTTAATCATTGCTCTCTTTATCCTTTGAACTGTTCCCACTGACCACAAGCATAACACCTCTTGCCTTTCTCGCTCTTATTATCTTTCTCTTGATTTTGCACCAAAGGCTCCACTGCTGCACCCACCGCTGTAGCTATATAGGTTGCTTTGTCCTGCTCTACCATCCTGTCAGCAGCCTCAAGGAGCTGAGCTGTCCCAGCACCCCTAGGTAGCGTGCTTAAAACTCTTGGCTTTGTCATTTGCATTATCATAGGCTAACATGTCCATGAACTTTGCCTTCATGTTATTATCCAACTCTGGACCTGAATTTATAGCCTGATGCAAACAATCCACAAATTTGCTATATGGTTCATTGGGTCCTTGCCTAACCATAGTACACAGGGGCCCTGACTTAGCATCTTTTACTGCAAGCAATGACTTATAAGCCAAATCCTGGCTGGTTTGCAACACTTCTGTAACAAATTGCACTTGCCAATCTGCCCTTTCATAAGGGCCAGATCCCATTAGCATTTGAGAAGTTACCCCATATAATGGGTCTCCTTGCTGCCTCGGCTGGGCTGCAGCTGCAGCACAGTTAGTAGTCCACCTGTTAAAAAACTGAAGTTGTTGAGGAGTTAACAACGTGGTAACAATCATACGCGTATCATGTGGTGTTAACAAATTAGCAGTAAAAAGATGTTGAATTACAGACTGTGTATAACTTGATTTCAACCCATATTGTGACACAGATGTCTTTGCTTTCTAATGATTTTCCAATCCAGAGCTTCCCATGCCTTATTACCTGCCCCATCCACAAACACAGGATATGCACTAACACCTAACGGCTCAAAATCTCCCTCTAACATTGCTTCTTTATTTATTCCCTTCCATCTTAGAGCTGGATTATGACCCCCACCTCCCATCCCTCCTCCCAGTAAAGCTGGAACCTCTGTAACAGGGATCTTTGTTCCAGGAGTCTGTGAGAAAGGGACTCCAGGATGTAGCATCAACATTACAGGCAAAACTGGGGCAGCAGAGAGAGTTGAATTCAGTTGAGGTTGCATTTCTGCAGCTTTGCTTTCCAGGGCCTGGATGCGTCAAAGCAGATTGTCTAACAGTCTTTACTGGTCCAGAAGTAGCTTTCTCGCTTCCAGCAGCTGAGTTCTCCTCCTCCTCCTCCTCAGAAGAAGATCCTGAAGATGGAAGTGGTGGAAGTATTTTCTTTTCCATGCAAAACTTTGATTTCGTTTCACTCTTCCGGGGTTGAGAGGAAGACGCTTTGGTGCAGATGCGACTCTCAACGCATGTGCGAAACCAGTCACAGGTACCTAATCCGTAGCTGCAGCTGTTGATGACGCAACGACTGGCTCCGTGCCTTGACGCATGCGCAATGATTACCGCAGATAGTGCTGAGAGCACAGGCGCAGTAAGTCTCGCTGTTGTAGCTGACTGCGCAGGCTCGGTAGAAGATGCAAGTGCTCTGGCAGCCGCTGTTGCCACTGACAACGCAGAGGCAGCGGGGAGGGGGAGAACTGCGGACTGCGCAGGCACAGTAACCTTTGGAGTCGCTGGTGTGGAGCCACCTTTGTTCCCCGCAGTTTCTGTTCCTCCTGCTGCAGCTGGACCCAAACCAAGCTGCTTCCTCACCGCCGCCTGCACGGAGGCAACCGCAGCACCAAACACCAGTTGCTCCGCAGAAGTTTTACTCTTGGAAACTTTCGCTTCCGCCCGGCTCTTACCATCTAAAACTGCGCGCGTGGATAAAGACATTCACTGCTCCACTCCCACTTCCTCCAGCTCATCTACCAGCAAGCATCAGATGACTGGAAACTTTTTAATTTCTTTAAACCCTCTTGAGGTCTCATCCCAGAGTTTCCGACCCACAGCGTCCCAGGTAGACACTTCAAAGGCAGCAGAAACATTGGGGATAAGGTCCTTTGCCTTGCACCATTTTAACAACTCTCTAAGAGCGTTTGAATCATAACTTTTCCACCGCCTCCTCCTCTTTTGAGAGGGCGGTCCCCATCTTACTTCTCCTTTTCTGGCTACTCGCCTGATCAGGGCGAAATTCCCACAAACTGCTTACCACGCAGATTTTTCAATTCCAGATGCTGGGGTAACGTCACCGGAATTCCAACCAGCTTCTCCCTCCTTCGTTCCAGTTTGCTTCTACGTCCTGACCGAACAGTGAACCCGAAGTCTCGATTCACACTGCCGCTTTTAACACCGTCTCTGGCTAAACTTCAGAGGGGCAGCGAATTTCGCTTTTAAGACCTTCCTGGCTAATCTTCAGGAGGCAGCGGTCCCCGTGTCCCTGTTTTCGGACACCACTTGTTGGCAGGGAGGCTCCGAGACATACATACACTACCTATGAGATCTAAAATATGTCCAATTTATTAGGATAGCTCAGGGTTTTTATAGCATCTGTATACAAGGTCTTGTGACAAGAAGCACATAATTGGTTGCAGGTCACTGTCCAGATGTAAACATGCATTACAAATACCTTTATAATTGGTTATTAACAGGTAACAAGGCAATTATTTACTTTATCGAACTCCACCTTCTTCTTGGCACTGATTTCCTTTTGTTCTAGAAAAGAGACCCGCGGCCATCTTGGCACTTATAACTTATAGTACCTATAAAACTATATAAAAGTTTATAAAACTACAACACACAATATAAATTACTCACACATTCATCATGTTCCTCCCACATCTTCAGTCCTGGTGTTGAAGGGCAGGTGCCCTCCCAAAGCCCCCCCAGAATCAGTTTATGCAAATTGTACAATGGTTGTCTTTCTGCTTCAAGGAGTGTGTATTTTTCTGCCATGCCTGGTTCAATGTTTTTGCAGCTTAATGGCTCAAACTGTATCTGCTTTGTTTAAAGAAAAAGGGGGAAGTGTAGGGATTTTTAGTGCTAATATAGAGGATATGCTGCAGCTCTGAGAACATAACCTTATGTTGCTAACACAGAGGATATGCTGTTGTGAGAATATAATCTTTTATGTTTCAATTGTGAAAATATGATCTGTTGTTCTGATGGCCTTCTGATGGCACCAGGATGTGAAAGATCTACCAAGAAAACAGTAGCAAAACTGGATATAGAAAACAGGGTCTCAGTACTGGCTATCAGAGTGGGAAAGGACATAAAGAATGTTAAAGAAATAGAGCTGATAGAAGAGTATTGTTAGAAAACTGTATAAAAGACTACTGCTTGATTCCAATAAACGTCAGTCTCTGATCATCACATTGGTGTGCTGAGTCGTCCGTGCTCGCATGAAAACCCCACAGGCAGGTGTCCTCCCAAGGGCCCCCAAACATCCCCAACATCCCCAGTGATGTCACTGCTGTCCCCTGTGATGTCACTGCTCTCCCTAGTGATGTCACTGGTCTCCCCAGTGATGTCACCGGTCCCCAATGATGTCACTGGTGTCCCCAGGGATGTCCCCAGTGTCCCCAATGATGTCACCACTGTCCCTTTGATCTCATAGACATCCCCAGTTACATCACTGCTGTCCCTGTGATGTCACCACTGTCCCCAGTGATGTCACTGGTCTCCAGTGATGTCACTGCTGTCCCATGAGATGTCACCAATGTCCCCAATGATATCACTGCTGTCCCTGTGACCTCATCACTGTCCCTTTGATGTCACTGTTTTCCCTGTGATGTTACCATCATCCCCAATGATGTCACTGGTCCTCTGTGATGTTCCTGATGTCCCCAGAGGTGGCACCAGTGTCCTTTGATGTCACTAATGTCCCTGTGATGTCACCACTGTCCCTTTGATGTTACCGATGTCCCTGTGATGTCACTGGTCTCCAGTGATGTCACTGCTGTCCCCACAGGTGTCACCACTGTGCCCTGTGATGTCACTGCTGCCTCAGGGGTGGTCCCTCTGTCCCCAATGATGTTGCCAGTACCCTGTGATGTCACTGGTCCCCAGTGATATCACCAACATCCCTATGATGTCACCGGTGCCCTGTGATGTCACTAGTGACACCGATGATGTCACTGGTGTCCCTATGATGTCATCCCTGGCCTTTTGAAGTTATTGATGTCCCTTGTGATGTCAAAGATGTTCCCATTGATGTCACTGGTATCTCTGTGGTGTCATCACTGTGATGTCAACAATGTCCCCAGTGATGTCCTGCTGTCTTTGTGATGTCACCACTGTGCCGAGCCATGGCACCATGTCCCCCTTATGTCACCGATGGCAGTGAGGTCCCTGTGACATCACGGCTATCCCTTTGTTGTCAACAATCCCCTGTGATGTCACTGGTCCTCAGTGATGTCATCACTGTCCCCAGGGATGGCACCATGTCCCTGTGATGCCACTGGTCTCCAGGGATGTCACCGCTGTCCCTGTGATATCACCATTTTCCCCAATGATGTCACTTCTGTCCCTGTGACATCACTGCTGTCCATGGGATGTCACTGATGTCCCTGTGATGTCACTGCTGTCCCCAATGATGCCACTGCTCCTCTGTGATGTCACTGATGTCCCCAGAGGTTGCACCAGTGTCCTTTGATGTCACCAATGTCCCTGTAATGTCACTGGTGTCCCTTTGATGCCACTACTGTCCCCAGGGGTGTCATCAGTGTCCCCAATGATGTCACTTCTGTCCCTTCAATGGCACTGCTGTCCTGGTGATGCCACTGGGCCGCTGATGATGTCACCAGCCCCTGTGATGTCACCACTGTACCCTGGGATGTCACCTGTCCCCTGTGATGTCACCAACATCTCCAATGATGTCACCAATGTCCCCAGTTATGTCATCACTGTCCCTGTGATGTCACTGTTGTTCCAAATTATGTCAGAGCTAAGCCTTTGATGTCACTGCTGTCTCTGTGATGTCACCAGACACCTATGATGTTACTGGTCCTCAGTTATGTCACTACTGTCCCCATGGTTGTCACCACTGTCCCCTGTGATGTCACTGCTATCCCCAGGGGTACTCCCTGTCTCCACAATGATGTCACCGCTCTCCCCATCCATGTCACTGGTCCCCAGTGATGTCACTGCTGTCCCTGTGATGCCACAGCTGTTCCCAGTGGTAGCACCACGTACTTGTGATGTCAACAATGTCCCTGTGATGTCACCACTATCCCCTGTGATGTCATCAGTGTCACCAATGATGTCACTGGTGTCTCTGTGATGTCACCCCTTGCCTTGTGAAGTCAACAATGTCAACTGTGATGTCACAGACGTTCCCATTGATGTCACTGATGTGTATTTGATGTCAGCCATGTACTTGTGATGTCACTGATTACCCATGTGATGTCACCGATGTCCCTGTGACATCACAGCTGTCTCTTTGTTTTCACCAATCCCCTGTGATGACACTCATCCCCAATGATGTCACCTATGCCCCTTTCATTAGGGTTCTGGGTTAGGCTTAGTTTTAGGGTTAGCGGTTAGGGTTTAGTGTTAGGGTGAGGGTTAGAGATAGGGGTTAGGGTTAGGGGTTAGGGTTAGGGTTTAGGAATTATGGTTTAGGGTTTGGGTTTGGGTTAGGGTTAAGGATTACGGTAAGGGTTAGTAAGTTAGGGTTTAGGGTTAGACTTGAGCTTACGATTAGGCTTAGGTTTTAGGGTTAGGTTTAGAGGTTAGGGGTTAGGGTTAGGGGCAAAGGTTAGGTTAAGGTTTGGTTTTAGGTAATGTTTTGATTAGAATAAGGGATAGGGTTATGGTTAGGGTTTAGGGTTTAGCATTACGTTCGGGATTAGATCATTTTTTACGTTTAGGTCTAGGGTTCAGTATAGACAAAGATACCTCCCAGACAAAGGTGCACACACGCAAAGTTCTTCCTCTTTGTGCAGTGCCAAGAATGGCGCACAAATTGCAGTAGATAGATGGTGATTCATAGTCAGAGGTAATGTGAGGTGCTGGGATTTAGGGTTAAGGTTACAGATAGGGTTAAGTTTAGGGTTAGGATTAGGTTAAGGTTAGGGTTTAGGTTACATTTGGGTTAGCTTAAGGGATAGTTTCATGGTTAGGGTTTAGGGTTTAGTGTTAGGTTTAGAGGGTTTTTTAAGTTTAGGTTTAGGGTTCAGTACGGATGAAGATACCTCCCAGACAAAGGTGCCTGCACACAAAGCTCTTGCTCTTTGTGCAGTGCCGAGAGTGGCGCAGCAACTGCACTTGAGAGATGCAGACTCAGGGCTTTCTTTCCTGGATGGAACAGCAGTCGTTCTTTTGTAGGAGTGCTGGGCTGAAATGGTCGTCCCACAGTGTGACACATTTGCTTGTTCTAAGGAAAAAAGGAACTGAGCATTGAATATTTTCCTTCCCCCCCTTCTCCACTTTGTGGGAGGGATGTTGAATGGACAGGTTGGCCTTGCCTTGGGTGATTGAGCAACAAAAAGGAACTGGTCAGGGACAGATTCCAGACTGATGGCCCTCGAAGTCTGTGGCGAGGGATGAGGAGGTTTTTTTTGTTTTCTTGTCTTTTCCTTCTCCTGGGAAACCCGACACTTCAGTGTTGCCTGAACTGAGACAAGGTGTGAGTTGGAAAAGCTCCAAGATTTCTTTATTCTCAGCCTGGTTGCTTGGCCCCAGTTTGCCTGCACCCTGTTTTCTGCTCCCAACCCACACCTCCTCAGACTTCATCAGAGAGGAACTATTTGGGAAGGAGGTCACCCTTTTTTCCTCCTCTGCTCCCTTGTTTTTGACAGTTTGGTTTTTTTTTTAATACACATCAAGGAAAAAAGGAAGTCACACAGCCAACCACAGACAGCATGAGTTTTCTTGGGAAGAACGCCTTCTCTCCTCTTTCCCCTTCTCGGTGTGGGGAGGAAATCTCAATTTTTGGTTTCTCCTGCACCCCCGGGGACCCCCCATGGCAACTGCCGTATCCAACAGTGCCCCCTGCTGGACACGAGAGGACACTGAAGGCTCTGCTCCTCCAGTGATCCAACATCGCCCCCTGCTGGCTGTGGTTCAAATTGCACCAAAAATGTGCAAACTAAACTGTTTCTTTTTTTCTTTGAAGGGGACTTTTGGTGTAGTATTATTGTTTGGTTGTTTGTGTTCTTTCGTTGTTCTGCCAATACACATACATCCTTAAGAAAGGGCTATTATTTTTTTCCTTTCTCCACACTTTCTCAATCGGAGCCTCTTAATTTCGGATTTACAATTGCTTAGACGGAGGAGTTCTGGTTTTTACTCTTAATTAATCCTCCTTAGCAAAACACTTCTGTCTCATTAAACTGAGACTGACAGTCAAAATTCAGTATGGACAAAGGCACCTCCCAGACCAAAGCACAGAAAGCTCTTGCTCTTTGTGGAGTGCCAAGAGTGGTGCACCAACTGCACTAGATAAATGGTGAGTCAGAGTCAGGGTTAATGTTAGGGTCTAGGATTTATGATAAGGTTTAACATTAGGGTTAGATTAGGATAGGATTTAGGTAACGTTTGGGTTAAGGTAAGGGACAGGGTTATGGTTGGGGTTAAGGTTTAATGTTAGGTTTCAGTTTAGGAGTTTTTTTAAAGTTTAGATCATGTGTTCAGTACAGATGAAGATACCTGCCAGACCAAAGGTGCCTGCACAGAAAGCTCTTTTTCTTTGTATAGTGCCAAGAGTGTTGCAGCAACTGCACTTGAGAGACAGAGGCTCAGGGTTTTCTTTCCTGGGTGGAACTGCAGTGCGCACCCCCTCAGTGCCGTATCAAAAGTGTTGCCTTTGTGATGTCATGGCCTACCCTCTCCATTCCAGAATGATGCCTGAAAACCAAAGAACCAATGCACCACACCCCCACACTGCAGTCTTTCCTTTTTGCCATTGTCCTAGTTGTGATTTTACGGCCAATCATTATTCCAGAATGACCCCTGGACACCAAAGAACTAATGCCTCACACCCCAAGAATGCAGCCCAACATCACTGCCATGGGCCTCTGTGATGTCACGACCTTTCCTCTCCATTCTGGATTGACCCCTAACAACCACAGAACCAGCACATCACACCCCAGAGTACAGCCCAACCCCTGTGCCATGGGCCCCATTCTGATTTCACAGCCTATCCTCTCCATTCCACAATGGTGCCTGGAAACCAAGGAACCAACGGCTCACATGCCACAGTGTAGCCCATGCCATGTGCCATGTGCCCATTTGTGATGTCATGGCATATCCCCTCCATTCGACTATGACCGTTGTCAACCAAAGAACCACTGCCCTACATCCCCACAGTGGAGTCCCACTCGTGTGCCTTGGGCCTTTTTGTGATGCCATGGTCTATCTTCTCCATTCCAGAATGGCCCCTGGAAACCAAAGAACACACACTCCACAGTGTCCCAGAGCAGCCCCACCCATGAGCCATCGTCCCCTTTCAGATATCACGACCTGTTCTCTCCATTCTGCAATGCTCCCTGCCTCACTACCCTAGAATGCCATCCCACCTGTCTTCCATATCCCAAGGGAATGGCAGCCAAAGATTCTGTGGAGACATCTGCTTTGTCCTGTTTGATACATCCTGACTGACTGTTGTGTGGATGGGATGGAACTCATGCCATTGCAAATGTCATGCTCGAGGATGTTCTTGGTCTCGCTCAGCTTGGCAGGGCAACACCTCCCCACAAGCCCTGGTCATGCCAACATGTCCACGCCCAGCCCTTCCACCAGGCCCAGGCCCATCACAAATGTGTTCTGGATGCCTTGATTCCAAAGTATCTTTTTGACTCGCACATGTATTGACAATGTCTGATGGATAAATCCAGATCAAATCTATTCCCTGGATTGGACATGGAGACGTGAGCCTCTCGAGGGAAGACATCTCTATCCCCTGTGTCCAAAGGAAGCTCTGTTTCCATAAACCACATGGTCCAGCTGCGGGTGTGCTCTTCTCTGTGCCCACACTGATGTTCCCCTGGCTGCACAAGCACACAGGGGTGGAGGCCCTGCTGTGCTAAGGGCTATGGGAGTATGCAATGCTCAGGTGTTTCTACTCCCGTGGGGAACAAACATGGATTTCTCTCCCCGACTGCACCTCTGTCTCCCACAGTCCCTCCTAGAATGGGACTGAGCTGCCCAGTAATAGTCATGGAGATAAAAAAGGAGTGCTTAAAGAGACATGAAGGGACTGTGAAGGTACAATGGGGTGGGGGTGAGACATCTGAGGCCTGAGCTCAGCTGAGACATCCACCGGACCCTCAAATCTTCAGATTCATACTGTTCTACTGCCCCTCCTTTCTTTCCTTGGATTTTCTTTCCAAACCTAAATCCCAACCAAAAGTAATTTTTAGCCCTGGCTGGACCCAGAAAAGTCCATGCCATTGGAGCATTAAAATACCATGTGAGGTCACAGGGTCACATCTGTTCCTGCATCAAAATTACCATCAGTTGGTAGATAGAGGTTTGCCCTAAAGTTTTAGAAAAAAAGAACTCTGCATATTCCCATGTGGGCTGGGTTTGATGTTGAAACAGGAAGGGTTAATCAAAATACTTTTACTGTAAACCCATAAGAGCCCCCCTACCCCCCTGTACAACTTATAGTTTACTGAAAACTATATTTCATTTACTGTAAACTACATTTCGTACAGGAAGACTTTGTCCCGTGCTGGGCATCAGACCTTAAAGGAACCACAACGAACACTGGACAAATAACCCAACGCCCATAAATCTCATCCAGAGGAGCCAAGGTGACATCTCAATAGGTAAAATAGGCCCAGAGCCAAGGCTTTCTTGAAGCCTCAGTGATCAGAACACAGAACAATAGAAAGAACGAAAGGTCATGAAGGTCACCCGATGAAGAGGAGAGAATTTGAGACCCCATGAGGAAGTAAGGCAGGATCTCCCACCAAAATATTCCTCAAAATAGAGACCACGCCTCAATCTCCGTCCCTAACTCCACCTGCTATGAATATTGTAATCTAATGATGCAATATTATGAATATGTATGTGGTTATGTTGTAATCATTGCCAAACCTGTATAAAATACTCATTCTAACCTAACCTGCTCGGAGTCTGTTTTCCCAGCACTAGCTGGCAGGCTACCCGGTCGTCAATCAATAAATACCTTGCTGTTTATAAGGCATAAAATGCTGCCTCTAAACAGTCTCTTTTTTTTACTGCCTTTTTTTGGGCATCAATGTCCCCACAGAAGCCCCGTGCAGCAGGTTTTTGTTAAAACTCCTGGAGACAGAGAGCTGCTCTTGGGGGACATTTCACCTGACCCTTCTCCTTGGACGAGGCAAAAACTTCACCTTTCTCTTGCCCTTCTCTGTGTGTGGGGTTAAGATCGCCCTTGACAGTGATTGGAATTGCTCAAAAAAGTGAGGAATACTGGACTGTTTCCTTTTTTTTGAGGGGGATTTTTGGTACAGGATTTCTCGATGATCCTTGTTGGTCCCTTGCAACTTGGAATATTTGGTGTGATTCTGTGAAGTTCCACAGGGTTGTGTCTGAGGAGACACAGCCTTTTATTAAAGGATATATGTGTATTGGCAGAACAACAAAAGAGCAAAAAAACAACCAAATAATCCTGTACCAATGACCATGGTGAAGCAAGTTGTTCCCTTGCAGTCCATGGACACCATCAAAAGGCAGAGAGAGACCCCTGCACCTGATGAAAAGTGACCCCCCCAGGACAGTGAACTGGAAAGAGTGCCTGTCCAAGAGATGGATTTGAACAGTCGCAGGATCAGCTGCTGGCTGTGACTTTCCCCCTTTTCTCATCTCCCTGTGCAATAAAGGGAAAGGGGGAGTGGAAGAAAAGTGTTGTGTCTTAAGACTGTTTTATTCTTTTATTCTTTAGTTCTCATTTTGTTAGCAAAAATTTAGCTTTTAGTTTGTTAACAGTAAATTAATGTTCTATTCACTTCGATTCTGGTTAGTGAGTAAACAAGTCTCCCAGTTCTTATCTCTACTCAAGAATTCTCTGTTTTTTTTTTTGTCTCTCCTCTGAGAAGAGCAGAGGAAGAAGGCGGGGGGGGGGGGGGGGGGGGGGGGGGACGGGACACGGTTTTCAGTAAGTGTTTAAAATGTGACCAGAATCGAAAAACACAATGTGAGGTGTGTGGTGTCCTAGAGGAATTCTGCCAATCCCTCAATAAAAAAGGGAAAACAATGATTAAAGAATGAACCAACACTGGAGGACGTGTTGGGACAACTTTTCCCATCATGCTCTTACTTCTTGTATTTACTCATTGAGCTGTGATTGTTCATGTCCTGCGATGTTCATCTCACTGCTGCATAAGCCAACCTTGCATTGTACCCAAGGATAATGTGCATTTCCACACAAAAACAATTGGGAGAGGGAAGGTAAATACAAAGGAGTTATATTTTAATAAAAGTAAATTTACTGGGAATGGAATCAAAGAACCTGCAGCTAAGAACCAGGGACTAGATTTTAGTAGGACTCAAAACCTGAACTCGACTTTGGAAAAAGTGTCCAACTCATAGAAACCCTGGACAAAGAATTAGGAGCACTCCAGAGTTGGGCAACAGGTGAGGGATGACCCAGGGTTGTACATGTAAGGCATCTGCCTTTGCTCCACTCTACTGCCAATTAATAACAGCAGTATACTTGAAATTTCAAACCTAACACTGGGAGAGGTTCTTCTCTAAATGAGAAAAAGAATTCACAAGTCCATCTGCTGCTCTAAGAAATAAACTTTTCCTAATCATTATTTATTCATTTCATGCGGGTTTATCCCTGAGAAATAATGCTGAGGAAAAACAAGAAAAACCCCCCAAACCCAAAGGGAATTTGATGTCCTGGTGGAAAAAACGTGAGTTTGGGACTTCTTTTTCTCCTCAGGGATATTCTTCCTTGTTCCAGACGGTAGGAATAGGAGCCCTGAGAGGTGAGCCTGCATCCCTCTCGTGTCAAGGGGATGTGTGATTGCCTGGGCTCTGTGCTCTGCCCCTTGTGGGGCTGCAGAGCCGGGGGCAATGGTCGTGGGCACGGCTGGGCTGTCTGCGTGGGGCTCCACGGGCTGTGCCGTGAGGGAGGCCAAGGCAGGCGAGGGGGTCTCCGGGGGTGGGGTCCTGGCCATGGCAACAGCAGGGTGTTGCCGTGTTCCACAGCCTGGGACATCCCGCAGGACAAGTCATGGAACGGTGCTCCAGGGGCTCAAGGCACACCAGGCCGCAGCGTTGACACTGCAGAGCAGCTCGAGGCAGCGCTGAGTGGGGCAGGGGGAGCAAGGCTAGGCTGCCCCAGGGCTGCCCACAAGCACCTGGGGCCACCCTGGGCGGCTTCTGGGGCTGCAGGGAGGGCACAGGGGCTGTTGCAGCACCTGGGCCACAGAAGGTGCCACCCTCGATGCCTCTCTGGAATATTTCAGTTTTCATTTTTGGACCATAGATTTTAGCTGTTGAAATTTTAGATTTTTAGATTTTACATTTCTAAAACTAGATGACAGTTTAGATGTTGAGGAAGTTTTCATTCTAGGTAAAGAATATAAGAATGTTAGTAAAACTTTTCCTAGGAGATAAGTAAAATTGTTCATAAATAAAAAGTGGAATTTAGAGATATTACTTTTCATTTTAAATATAAGCTAGAAGAATGTTAGTAAAAATATTCCTAGAAGATTAGTAAAATGGTTCAAATAATATTAGTAAAATTGTTCATAGATTAATAGCAGAATTGTTCATAAATAAGAAGTAGAATTTAAAGATAGTAAAGCAGTGAGTCTAATGTTAACTAAATATGTTATGGTATCATCCAAAACTCTTGTTCTTTGTTGTCATTTCCAGACTTCTTTGTTCAAGAAAACTTTTGTAAGATGTACTTTCCATAGGTGTTGGAATCTGTAAATAAATGAGTTTCCTTGATTTCAAAAGGGAAATATTTGGTGGATTTTTTTCCAATGCCCAAATTGTGTAGGGCACTTGAGTAGGAAACCGATGAAGGAATAAAATGTATTTCTTGCACTGTCAATCAGTTTCTGGGAAGACATCTTTACAAGTAACATACAGAGTTGTCTGGTTCTTTTTGGCCCTCGCATCTCCGCAGTTCCTTTTGGCCTTCAGGTCTACGCATTTTTTTTGGGCCTCAGGTCCATCTGGTTCTTTTTGGCCCTCAGGTCTACCCATTTCATTTTGGCCTTCAAGTCTCCCCCAGTTCCTTTTGGCTTTCAGGTCTGTCTGATTCTTTTTGGCCCTAAGGTCTACCTGGTTCTTTTGGGGCTTCAGGTCTCTCCAGTTCTTTTTGACCCTCATGTCTACCCATTTCTTTTTGACCCTCAGGTCTGCCTGTTTCTTTTTGGTCCTCAGGTCTGTCTAGTTCTTTCTGGCCCTCAGGTCTCTCCAGTTCTTTTTGGTCTTCAGGTCTATCGGGTTCTTTTTGGCCTTCAGGTCTCCCCGGTTCTTTTTGGCCCTCAGGTCTGTCCAGTTCTTTTTGGCCTTCACGTCTGTCTGGTTCTTTTTTGCCCTGAGATCTACTGTTTTTCTTGGTCTTCAGGGCTACTCAGTTCTTTTTGGTCTTAATGTTTCTTCTGTTCTTTTTGGCTTTCAGGTCTGTCCCGTTCTTTTTGACCCTCACGTCTGTCCGGTTCTTTTTGACCCTCATATCGCCGCAGTTCTTTTTGGTCCTCAGGTCTTTCTGGTTATTTTTGGCCGTCAGGTCTACCCGGTTCTATTTGGCCTTCACATTTCCCCAGTTCTTTTTGGTTTTTAGGTCTGTCTGGTTCTTTTTGGTCTTCACGTCTACCCATTTCTTTTTGGCCTTCAGGTCCATCTAATTCTTTTTTGCCCTCAGGTCTGTCCTGTTCTTTTTGGCCCTGAAGTCTGTGTGGTTCTTTTTGGCCCTCAGGTCTACACGGCTGTTTTTGGTCTTCAGGTCTGTCCAGTTCTTTTTGGCCCTAAGGTCTACCCAAGTTTTTTAACCCTCAGGTCTACCTATTTCTTTTTGGCCTTCACGTCTACCCACTTCATTTTGGCCTTCAGGTCCATCTGATTCTTTTTGTCCCTCAAGTGTACTTGGTTCTTTTGAGCCTTAATGTCTACCCGGTTCTTTTTGGTCCTCAAGTCTACCAGGTTCTTTTTGGCTTCAGGTCTACCTGTTTTTTTTGATCCTCAGGTCTACCCGGTTCTTTTTGGCCCTCACATCTGTCTGGTTTGTTTTGGTCTTAATGTCTGTCGTATTCTTCTTGTCCCTTAGGTCTACTGGGTTGTTTTTGGCCCTCATGTCTCCCTGGTTCTTTTTGGCCCTCAAGTCTCCCCGGTTGTTTTTGGCCCTTGGGTCTACCCGGTTTTTTTGGTCCTCACGTCTGTCTGATTCTTTTTGGCCCTCAGGTCTGCCCGGTTCTTTTTGTCCCTCAGGTCTATCGGTTTCTGTTTGGCCTTCACGTCTGTCTGGTTGTTTTTGACTCTCACTTCTGTCCACTTTTTTTTGGTCCTCAGTTCTAAGCCATTGTTCCGGCCTTCATGTCTCCCCAGTTCTTTTTGGTCTTCAGGTCCATCTGAGTCTTTTTCGCCCTTAGGTCTGTCCGGGTTTTTTTGGCCCTCACGTCTGTCCAGTTCTTTTTGACCCTCAGGTCTATCCAGTTCTTCTTGGCCCTCAGGTCTCCTTGGTTCTTTTTGGTCCTTAGATCTACTTGGTTCTTTTTGGTCCTGAGGTCTGTCCAGTTCTTTTTGACCCTCTGGTCGACCTGGTTCCATTCTTACCTTCAGGTCTACCCAATTCTTTCTTGCCCTTTTGTCTGTCCAGTTCTTTTTGGTCTTCAGGTCTGTCTGGTTCTTTTTGGCCCTCAGGTCTCTTTGGTTCTTTTTGGTCTTCAGGTCTGTCTGGTTCTTTTTGGCCCTTAGGCCTACATGGTTGTTTTTGGCCTTCAGGTCTGTCCAGTTTTTTTGACCCTCAGGTCTACCCAAGTTTTTTTGACCCTCAGATCTACCTATTTCTTTTTGGCCTTCACGTTTACCCACTTCTTTTTGACCTTCAGGTCCATCTGATTCTTTTTGGCCCTCAAGTGTACTTGGTTCTATTGAGCCTTAATGCCTACCTGGTTCTTTTTGGTCCTCAAGTCTACCAGGTTCTTTTTGGTTCTCACATCTGTTTGATTCTTTTTGGCCCTCAAGTCTACCTGGTTCTTTTTGGCCTTCACAACTGTCTGGTTCTTTTTTGACCTGAGGTCTACTCTGTTTTTCTTGGTCTTCAGGTTTGTCAAATTCTTTTTGGTCTTCAGGTCTATCCAGTTTTTTTGACCCTCAGGTCTACCCATTTTGTTTTCGTCTTCTGGTGTTTCTGATTCTTTTTGGACCTAAGGTCTACCCATTTTTTTTTGGCCCTCAGATCTACCAGGTTCTTTTTGGCCTTCAAGTCTAACTGGTTTATTTTTTCCCTCAGGTCTGTCTAGTTCTTTCTGGCCCTAAGCTTTGTTTGATTCTTTTTGGCCCTCACGTCTGTCCGGTTCTCTTTGGCCTTCACCTCTCCCCTGTTCATTTAAGTTTTAAGGTCTGATTCTTTTTGGCCATCAGGTCTACCAGTTTCTTTTTGTCCTTCAGGTCTACTCAGTTCTTTCTAGCCCTCACATCTGTCTGGTTCATTTTTGCCCTCACATCTTTCCCGTTCTTTTTGGCTTTCAGGTCTGTCTGGTTCTTTTGGGCCCTCAGGTCTACCCGGTTTGTTTTGGCCCTTAGGTCTGTCTGTTTCTTTTTTGCCCTCAGGTCAACTCAGTTCTTTTTGGCCTTCAGGTCAACCCTATTCTTTTTGGCCCTAAGGTCTTCCCAGTTCTTTTGGGCCCTCAGGTCTACCTGCTTCTTTTTGGGGTTTCAGGTCTGTCTGATTCTTTTTGGCACTCACCTCTCCCCAGTTTTTTTTGGACCTCACGTCTGTCTGATTCTTTTTGGTCCTTCAGGTCTTCCCGGTTCTTTTTGGCCTTTAGGTCTACCCAGTTCTTCTTGACCCTCAGGTCTGCCTGGTTCTTTTTGGCCGTCAGGTCTGTCCAGTTCTTTTTGGCCTTCACGTCTGTCTGGTTCTTTTTGGCTTTCAGGTCTCCCCAGTTCTTTTTGGTTTTCATGTCTGTCTGATTCTTTCTGGTCCTCAGGTATTTCCCGTTCTTTTTGGTCTTCAGGTCCACCTGGTTATTTTTGGTCTTCTGGTCTCCCTGTTTTTTTTTTTTTTTTTGCCCTCAGGTCTGTCCAGTTCTTTCTGGCCCTCAGCTCTATCTGGTTCTTTTTGACCCTCACGTCTGTCCGGTTCTCTTTGGCCTTCACCTCTCCCCAGTTTTTTTGGCTTTCAGGTCTACCTATTTCTTTTTGTCCTTCAAGGTCTGTCTGATTCTTTTGGGCTCTAAGGTCTACCCAGTTCATTTTGACCCTCAGGTCTGTCCGTTTCTTTTTTGCCTTCAGGTCAACCCAGTTCTTTTTGTGCCTCAGGTCTATCCAGTTCTTTTTGGCCCTCATATCTACCGGTTCTTTTCAGGTTTCAGGTCTGTCTGATTCTTTTTGGCCTTCATTTCTCCCCAGTTTTTTTTTGACCTCACGTCTGTCTGATTCCTTTTGGCACTCAGGTCTGTCTGGTTCTTTTTGGTCTTCAGGTCCATCTGATTCTTTTTCTCCCTCAGGTCTCTCTGATTCTTTTTGGCCCTCAGGTCTGTCTGGTTCCTTTTGGTCCACAGGTCTGTCCAGTTCTTTTTGTCCTCCATGTCGCCCTGGTTCTTTTTGGTCCTCAGGTCTACCTGGTTCTTTTTGGCCCTCACGTCTGTCCGGTTCTTTCTGACCGTGAGTTCTACACAGTTTTTCTTGGCCTTTAGGTATACTTAGTCCTTCTTGGCCTTCATGTCTCCCCAGTTCTTTTTGGCTTTCAGGTCTGTTCGGTTCTTTTTGTCCCCTATGTATCCCTGGTTCTTTTTGGTCCTTAGGTCTACCTGGTTCTTTTTGCCCTTCAGGTCTACCCAGTTCTTTTTGGCCCTCAGTTCTACTCGGTTCTTTTTTGCCCTCACGTCTACCCTTTTCTTTTTGGCCCTCACATGTCCCCAGAGTTTTTTAGCCCTCATGTCTGTCTGATTCTTTTTGGTCTTCAGGTCTACCCAGTTCTTTTTGGTCCTCAGGTTTCTCTGGTCCTTTTTGGCCTTCAAGTCTGTCTGGTTCTTTTTGGCCTTCACGTCTTCCCACTTCTTTTTAGTCTTCAGGTCTGTCTGATACTTTTTGGTCCTCAGGTCTTCCCAGTTCTTTTTGCCCCTCATGTCTGTCTGGTTCTTTTTGACCCTCAAGTCTACCCAGTTCTTTTTGGTCTTCAGGTCTGTCTGATCCTTTTTGGTCCAAAGGTCTACCCAGTTCTTTTTGGTCCTCACCTGTTTCCGGTTATTTTTGGCCCTCAGGTCTACCCAGTTGTTTTTGACCTTCAAGACTACTGAGTTCTTTTTGGCCTTCACGTCTCTCCAGTTCTTTTTGGTTTTCAGGTCTGTCTGGTACTTTTTTGCCCTCAGGTCTACCCAGTTCTTTTGGGATTTTAGATCTTTCTGATTCTTTTTGGCCCTCAAGTCTACCCGTTTTTTTTTTTTGACCCCCATATCTGTCTGGTTATTCTTGGCCCTCAGGTCTCCCCAGTTCTTTTTAGTCCTCACGTCTGCTGATTCTTTCTGGCCCTCAGGTCTACCCAGTTCTTTTTGGCCCTCAGGTCTATCCAGTTCTTTTTGGCTTTCAGGTCTGTCTGGTTCTTTTTGGCTCTCAGGTCTCCCCAGTTCTTTTTGGCATTTTGGAACCTGGTGGAACAAAAGGAACCCAGAAGCATTTTGGAACCTGGTGGGACAAAAGGGGAGGGTGGAGATGGAAAGAGCAGACCTGGAAGGAGCAAGCGCCCTTGGTCCTGGCCACACTGCTGTGCTGGGAGTCTCCTACCTCCTCCTTTGCACAAAGGCACTGCCCTTGCAGCACCAGAGAAGGGCTGAGGAGCCCCCCCATTTCAGGGTCCGGGGATCCCTGGCTCTCCCACACCCCTCTGTGCTCACCTTCACCACGTTTCCCCCCACACCCCCCCAGGCTGCCGGGGGATCCCCCAGCTCTGCTGTGGCCCCTCTCTGCTCCTCCCGGGACACTCCGGGGTCCCTAAAAAAGGGTGTCATCACGTCCCCCTTCCCCGCCAGGACCGGGCTGACCCCGGAACACCAACCCCCACCACGGAGGGGTCCCCGCATACCCCCGCCCAATGCCCGGGGCTCTGCCAGGAACCCACACCGGGATCCCCCCTACACACAAAAAAACCACCTCCTGGGGTCCCCCCAATGCCTCCCCGAGGGGCATTTGCAATCCCACAAGCTCCAAATATCCCCCCCACCAAAAACCATGCCAGAGACCCCTCCCCCAAAATATCTGAGGGGAGCTCCCTATTAAAGGTTACCAGCGATGCCTTAAATAAATTGAAGAGACTAATTTATAATAACAAGCCAATTTATTAGTAAGTGGTAGATAAACAATTTCGGCGTGCCGGGGGGGCCGTTTAGAACATAAGAAAGTTCTCTCACAGATCGCCCGCCCTGAGCTCTCAAACTTCCCTTTTGAACCCTCTGGGTTCCCATCCAGACATGCTCAGTACTTAGGTTCTTATTCATACATAGTCTGGGGCATGTGCTCCTTGCACATGCTCAGTTGCAAAGTTTTTCCCATGCATGTTCCTGGGCTGTGTTCCCAGTGTTGGTGGGCTGGGGGGTTTATTTGTGGGCTGGGGTCTTTGCGATGAAGATTTTTAGTCTTCCTCGGCGTCCGCAAGATGAACCCAGCTTGGAACATGCGCATTTAATAGGTATTTTTCCTCCCCTTCCAGGTTTATCATATTCATAAATCACTTTGACTCTTTGTTTAGGGGAAACTTCTCGGTGTCTCCAGCTTGTCGGCTTGAATGGTGTTATCAGGGTGCAGTAAATTACAGTGTCAGACTACCCCCTCCTTTATTATGAACCTCGTGAACAAATGGCAGTTTGTTAGAAGCATTTCACAGCTAGGCATACGAAGTTTTACCAAGCTTAAAAAATCCCTCTAAAATATATATAGTTTATTACAATTCCCCAATTTTTTTTTTTTTTTATTATTATTATTGACTCTGTTTGTGAAATCTCTCTAAGACATCTTTTGCTTTTTGGAGAGTCAGAGTGTTTTCTCCATCCGGAACTTGTTCATATTGCATTCGTAATACTAGGAGATGGGTTGCTTCTAATCATCGTTTTATAAGAGCAATTAATCGATTAAAAATACATGGACCAAACATCAAACTTATGATTAAGAGGATCAGGGGTCCCGTAATTGTGGAAAACAAGGTAGTTATCCAGGGGGAGTAATTAAACATGGATTCATACCAACTTCGTTGCATTCCGCGTTCTTTTTGTCATTTTTCTAATCCTTCTCTCAGCTTAGACATCGTATCTTTAACCACTCCCGTATGGTCTGCAAAAACACAGCACTCCTCACGCAAAGTAGCACATAACTCTCCCTGTTGTAAGAACATTAAGTCTAGTCCCCGCCTGTTTTGTATTACAACTTCTGATAGGCATTTTACAAATTTTTTCTAGGGCTGTCATTGCTGTTTCTATCCTAGTCAAATCTTCATTCACAGCCTCTCTTAGGGATTGAAACCTGTGGTTTTGTTGTATGAGAGAGGATATTCCAGTTCCTGCCCCAACCGCTCCAATAGCCATAAGGGCTGCCACAGTGAATGCCGTGAAGGGTTCACGCTTTTGTAAATGATGAGACTGAGTGGTTTGATAATCATATACATAGTTTTCCGGATGATAGATAAGTCTTGGCACAATAATTACTTGGATACAATATTCAGTATTCTCATCAAAGATTTTTAGAGACACACAAGGAGTAATGCCTGCCTGAGAACAAAGCCATTTCGCATTTTTAGTCAGCAATAACCAATCTGCTGCTGGACTTTGTCTTTTTGGGTCTTTTTCAATAGTGGTACACAGGTGTAGTTTGTTGGTAGGGATATTACCTATACACCTTCCCACCCCTGATACTTGTGACATGGTCAAACCTCGTTAATTTTCCTCATGCCATAGACATGGGGCTGGATTGGCACCAGTAACTTTTGTAACCTCAGTTGCAATCCCAATTGCTTCATAAAAAGGTGGCCTGATGTCATAACATAACCAACAGTGTTGGGTTATATTGGGGTTGGTAAAATTCAACACATGATAGGTAGCTTGTAATATGTTCCACAATGGATTGACTCGTGGAGTAGGTGTTGAAACTTCCCCTTCTATTTGGGCAATCAGATTAGAGTTTGTGGCCAAGATAACCCTAGGGGTAGAGGCAACTAAAATTTTTTCTTTTTTTCATTTCTTTCGCTATAGCTGGGTTTGGTCCAATTCCAGATGGTTTGTTACGTATTGGTTCTTCTTTTATTAAAATGCGTCCCCCCTTATCAGAGCGAGGGCTCGGTTGGTAGAGTCGCAGCCCCCACATTTTCCCAAGAATCCATCCTAAGTCTCCTGCATTTGTGATGTTTAAATATAAAAACTTACAATCTCCTCTATGTAGTATTTCCCAAACCCTTTCAATTTATGGAGGTTGGCATCCAAAGGCTCCCCAAGTTACCGTTAAAAACTTATCTTTTCCCCCTCCCAGTAATTTGATATAGTCTCACAGCCCCAATAGGCACAGTAAAAATGCCCTGGGTAATTCCAATATGACTTTCCAGGATTTGAAGCTGGACAAAAGTAATATCCCATGAATCTCGGGCAGGATTGTATGGGGACCAACTCACACAGATGTACTCGAAAGCTGGGCACTCCAGGAGTAATGAGAGTTTGTATTACCCGACCAATATCAAATTGTGTCAGGGACCATTTAAAGGGTTGATGACTGATGCTGGACCCCACGACTGCTTTAACTATTTTAGGGGCAGATATCAGTAAAATTATCCAAATTTGGAGTGATGGTGGAACCCTCTGGGGAGTACAAATTTGTGCAGGTGTCAATTCCCTTTCACCCCCCCTTGGAAGTGTATTCTGTTTCTCTTTTGCACCTGCCAAGCAATCAGACGACTCACACTCCTGTTCTGACACGGCTCTGCTTCCACTGCCTACCCCGTTGCGTGAGGCAGCAGTGTTATCCATCTTCTTCGCAGCAGTCGGGTTTCTTAGGGGCAAGTTTTTAGTCTGTTATGAGGTTTGTCGATCCTCAGCTTCCACAGAGGGGCTATGCAGGCAGTTGTGCTATGTGAGAATATAAAACACTTGTAGGGTTAGATTAAAGGGGGGGTATTTGGTGTAGTGTGGGCTGCCCCTTCTAATATTCCCTCCACCCTTCGGGCTTATTTGTTTTCGGCCCCTTCCCCTTCTGGGTTAAATCCACCAACCTTCCTTGTTTGGAAAATAATCTGTTTAACTGATTCTTAAACGAATTAAAGGTTTAGGTGAGTTTCCTAGGTGCGCCACAAGGGGGAAGTACAGTTATACAATTTTCCACTAGTTAATCTTCTCCAAAGAAGTGCTCCCAGTTGGAGGGTCTAAGACCTCGTTCCCTCAGATATTCCCATTCATCTTCAAATATTTCCCAAGTTTGTGGAAGTCCCAAATCTCTCCCATAGCGGATAGTAATTATTTCAACTTTTTCTAGTTCATATTCAGGCAGGAATCTACTTTCCCTACAGACCATGCAGTGTATATGATGAATTATAGAATAACAGAACCACTTTACCCCACATATTTGGTATTTACATTCCACCCAAGCATCATGTCTGTCGTGAGGATGACACAGGCAAGGTATAATCCAAAAATTGTGATTTGGTACTAATATATCGGTTTCTACTTCACAGCAGAAAGGGAGGAATACAGGGTTACCAAGTATACGATATATACCAGAGCCTCCTGTTTGATGTGGTATTTGTCCTGTAATCCACGGAGCACAATTAGTATATATCAGAGTATTGTCAGGCGATATTTGAAACCATTGATATAAATTATGTCTTACAGTCCCGTCAGTCTGCATTCATTCTTTCTTTTTCTTTAGTACGAATTTGAGGCTTCCTGGAGTCCCTGATACTTCCCAGTTGTCGTCCCTTAGAGGTCCTTTGATCCACGAGGCATGTATCCGCCCCTGTTCTGCAGTCCGGACAGCAGTTTCTGTAGTGATTAAAACAAGAAAAGGTCCTTCCCAGGTGGGAGTGAGAGAGGCTTCTTTCCAAGTTTTTATTAACACCATATCCCCTGGTTTCACAGAATGCATAGATATATCTAATGGAGGCCTTTGTGTCACCATTCCTGTCTTCCGCAGCTCTTCCGTCCTTTTCGTTAATTGTATTATATATGGGTTGATGTTATTCTCATCTAGCATAGGGTGATTTGCTGAGCATTCCATGTCATATGGCCTACCGTATAACATTTCAAATGGTGATGTCATAGTTCTGATTTCAGCAAGGAATTTTTCTTTCCCTTCCCTCCTGCGTGTGTGCTCTGTGTGATGGGCCATCAGGTGAAACAAAAAAAAATCAGCCGGGTTCAGTAATGGCCAAGAGATCAGTCTCCTTGACAACAAAGGGAGGGGGGGACCTGGTGTGTGGCTGGAAGGAGGTGGAGTGGAGTGTCAGCTCAGTCTCGTGGCCCAGAGGAGAGCGGCTAAGGGCTGCAGACACTGCTGGGGGTTTTCTTTGTCTCTTTCCTGTTGGAGGGGAGTTTTTTGCTGCTGCTCTCGGCTTAGCTGTTGCTGGCTGCAGGCCCTGCTTACAACGCACCCTAATCAACTGAAGTTTGTGAGTTTTCTTCCATTGGGAGAACTTTCTGTTTTATTGCTGTTGTTTTTCCTTCCCCTTCTTCGCCCCCCCCACACCTGGCGGCAGCCAAAGATCTCACAGCGCCGCCTGGTGACGGGCACTGGACAGTACAAGTTCTACTCCTCCAGTGATCCAACAGCACCACGTGGTGACTACCATAGAACACTACAAGTTCTGCACCTTTGGTAACTCAACAGCGCCACCTGGTGAATGGTATAGGACATTGCAAATTTTGCATCTCCAGTGACCTGACGGCGCCCCGTGCTGACTGTGGCTGGAACTGCACCAAAGGGTGCTAAAATTGAACTATTTAAATTTTCCTTTTGCTGGTTTATCGGTTTTGTTCTTGAAGGGGATTATTGGTGGGTATAGGAATATTGCTTGGTTGTTTTACTTGTTTTTCTTTTCGTGATCCTTTTAATGCACACATACCTTTTAATAAGGGGCTGTTATTTTTCTGGTTTCCCTTTTCCATAATTTGTTTTCCTTCAATCGTAGCCTCTTAATTTCAGTTTTATAATTGCTTAGAAAAAGAAGTTTGTGTCTTTTCCTCCTAATCCATCCTCAGCAAAAGACCCTTGTCCTATTAAAACTGGGACATTTTTTAGCGCGCAACGTGGGACACGAGAGAGGAAAAGTGGAAAAGGAATAACTGCCCTTGTGTGACTTTATACGTGTTTGTGAACCTGTAGGCATCATGAAGTCCAAGGTCGTTGCTTTTCTGTGGTATATAATTATGCCGAAATCTATGTCCCACCTGTCGATGTTTTTCAGCTCAGACACTATGACCCTCATTGTAATAAGTATGTTTGAGATCTCGCACTGGTTTTATGACATAGCAAAATCAACACCTGTTATTTTCCTTCGGGATATGTTCTCACGGATATATTACTGCTCTAACCCACACTGTCTCCTTTGGGGTTTTAAGGATAATGGCACCTATCCCTATGGAGAAATACAGGGGGGTATATTTGCCCAGCCCTTCATTCATTTTCCCTTTGGTTCCAATACAATGGCCTCTGAGTAATTTAAACTCTCTTTAAATGTAAGAGACGTTTTACTTTTTGGGCTTCTCGTGCAAGCTTGTGCCTGTGTCATATCCAATATTCGTAGGTAGGGCCAGGATTTACCAGGAACGGACACAGAAGCCAGCCCCAGGGGTGGAAAACCTCAAATGGCATGGGCCATGGGAGGACTTGGGTAAATTTCTAAAAAGTGGTTCAGTTCCTACAAAGTGGAAGTTCACTCTCGAACAACTCCTAAACCCTACACAGATAATAACAGCTGTGAGGGAGAGAGGTCGTGATAAACCCATAGAGAGGCAGTTGGTAGATGCATGTGGGGCTTTAGCCGTTGCCTACAAAAAGGTGCTCAGTATGGTGCAGCCCTCACAGGGAAAAGGAAAAGATGAAAACGAGAGGCCTGATTCAAGGGTGACTCCAGATAAGGCCAGCTCCAAGGGACCAAACAAGTCAATGGAGGTTGCCCCTATCCAAAAGAAGAAATATAAGACCAAATCAGCCCACCCAGTTGATGATGATGGGGAGGCAGGACCCTCACAGACAGCTAACCCATGAGCCAGAAATCATCATTGAGTCCTTATGGTATGACAACCTCTGGAAATTACGGGCAGACGTCATTCATCAGCCGAATGAGCCCATACTAATCTGGATGATCCGAGTCTGGGACTCTACGGGTGATGCCATAAACCTTGATGGCGGTGAAGCAAGGTTCTTGAGGTCTATTGCCCAGGATGTGGGCGTTGAAGAGGCATTTGTGAGAGAATCAAAGCCCCTGTCTCTCTGGGCATGGCTGCTGGATGCTGTGAGAGAGAGATTTGCTTACAGAGAGGCCTTGCAGACAGACCATTTTGCGAAGAGCTGGAATACCATGGAGGAGGGGATCCGACGCCTGAGGGAAATGACACTGTTGGAGATACTGTTTAGAAGGGATATGCAAGCTAATCACGATCCTGACAAGGTTAGATGTACACCATTCATGTGGTGGACCTTCATACGTATGGGGCCATCTGCACATGTCAGTTACCTGACATCACTGGAGGCTGGGGAAAAGAGTGAGCCAGTGGCACTTATAGCAAATAAACTTCGGATGTTCGACAGTATGGTCCAAGAATCACTACAAACCCGCGTTTCCTCCGTAGAGACCTCGATCAATAACCTCACTACCATAGCTACACAACTACAAGATCAACAAGAGAAAATGCTAGAAAAGATTGAGAGAAACACCTCCCAGGTGACACCAGTGAGAACCGGGCGTTCTCCAGCTAGAGAGGGTAGACAGACCTCATGAACCAAGCTGTGGTATTTCCTATCTGGCCATGGAGAGAACATGAAACAGTGGGACAGGAAATCTACCCATGTCTTGGCAGCCCGAGTACAAGAGTTGAAGGACCAGAGAAAAACAAAGTCCATGAAAGTGAGTGTAGTGCCGGTAACCTGTAGGCAGGGATCTGACCCGCTAGGAGACACCTCCCGCCGGTATTTGCAGACGGAAAACTGTGACGAGCAGGACAGAGACCAGTATTAGAGGGGCCCTGCCTCTAGCCAGGTAGAGGCACGGGACAACCGTGTCTATTGGACAGTGTGGATCCGGTGGCCTGGCACATCAGACCCACAAGAATATAAGGCTTTAGTTGACACTGGCACTCAATGCACGTTAATGCCCTCAGGACATGTGGGACCAGAGGCTATTTCCATTTCTGGGGTGACAGGAGGGTCGCAGCAGTTGACCGTGTTGAAAGTTGAAGTGAGTTTGACCGGGAAGGAGTGGCAGAAACACCCCATTGTGACTGGTCCATGTATCCTGGGCATTGACTACCTTAGGAATGGGTATTTCAAAGACCCCAAGGGACATAGGTCGGCTTTTGGGATAGCTGCTGTGGAGACAGAAGTCGCTAAACAGTTGAATTTATTACCTGACCTCTCGGAGAACCCTTCTGCTGTGGGACTATTGAAGGTTGAGGAACAGCGAGGGCCAATTGCCACTACAATAGTGCACCGTCGGCAGTACCGAACGAACCGAGACTCTGTGATCCCCATCCATAAGATGATCCCTGAGCTGGAGAGCCAAGGAGTGATCAGCAGGATCCACCCCCCCTTCAACAGCCCCATCTGGGCTGTGCGCAAATCTGACGGAGAATGGAGATTGACTGTGGACTATTGTGGCCTGAATGAAGCCACCTCGCCACTGAGTGCCGCTGTTCCAGACATGTTGGAGCTCCAGTACGAGTTGAAGTCTAAGGCAACGAGGTGGTACGCCACTATTGACATCGCAAATGCATTCTTCTCCATTCCCTTGGCAGTAGAGTGCAGGCCGCAGTTTGCTTTCACATGGAGGGGCGTGCAGTACACGTGGAACCGACTGTCCCAGGGGTGGAAGCACAGTCCCACCATCTGCCACTGATTGGTCCAGGCTACATTAGAGAAAGGGGAAGCTCGAGAACAGCTGCAGTACATTGATGACATCATCGTATGGAGGGACACAGTAGAAGAGGTCTCCGAGAAAGGAAAGAAGATCATACAGATTCTCCTGGAAGCTGGGTTTGCCATCAAAAAGAGTAAAGTCAAGGGACTCGCCCGAGAGATCCAGTTCCTGGGAGTAAAGTGGAAAGATGGATGTCGCCAGATCCCAACTGAAGTCATCGATAAAATCTCAGCAATGACCCCACCAACTAGCAAGAAGGAAACCCAAGCTTTCCTGGGTGCCATAGGTTTTTGGAGAATGCATATCCCCGAGTACAGCCAGATCGTAAGCCCTCTCTATCTGGTAACCCCCAAGAAGAGTGATTTCCAGTGGGGTCCTGAACAACAGTAAGCATTTGAACAGATTTAACAGGAGATTGCCCATGCTGTAGCCCTTGGACCAGTCAGGACAGGACCAGATGTGAAGAATGTGCTCTACTCTGCATCTGGGGATAAGGGCCTCTCCTGGAGCCTCTGGCAGAAGGTGCCTGGCGAGACCCGAGGCCGCCCACTTGGATTCTGGAGCTGAAGCTACAGAGGGTCAGAAGCCAATTACACTGCAACAGAAAAGGAGATCCTAGCAGCTTATGAGGGAGTACAAGCTGCCTCAGAGGTGATTGGCACAGAAGAACAGCTCCTCCTGGCACCTCGGCTACCGGTATTGAGTTGGATGTTCAAAGGGAAGACGCCCCCTACACATCATGCCACTGATACCACTTGGAGCAAATGGATCGCCCTGATCACGCAACGCGCCTGCATTGGAAACCCAAACCGCCCTGGGATCCTAGAAATCATCACGAACTGGCCGGAAGGTGAAAATTTTAGTCTAGCAGAAGAAGAAGAAGGGGAGCAGGTGGTACGGGCGGAGGAAGCCCCAGCATACACCCAACTACCAGAAGAAGGCATACGCTACGCACTCTTTACTGATGGTTCCTGCCGTATCGTAGTGATGAAACGTAAATGGAAAGCAGCTGTATGGAGTCCCACACGACAAGTTGCAGAAGCTGTGGAAGGAGAGGGTGAATCAAGCCAATTTGCAGAGCTCAAAGCTGTCCAGTTGGCATTGGACATTGCTGAACGAGAGAAGTGGCCAAAACTTTACCTCTACACGGACTCATGGATGGTGGCCAATGCCCTGTGGGGGTGGTTGGACAGATGGAAGAAGACCAATTGGAAACGTAGGGGAAAACCCATCTGGGCCACTGATATATGGCAAGACATTGCTACCTGGGTAGAGAAGCTGATTGTGAGGGTCCACCACGTAGACGCCCACGTACCCAAAAATCGAGCCAATGAGGAGCATCGCAACAATGAACAGGCAGACCGAGCTGCACAAGTTGAGGTGTCACAGGTGGATCTAGACTGGCAGCACAAAGGCGAACTCTTCTTAGCACGATGGGCCCATGATGCCACTGGCCATCAAGGCAGAGATGCCACCTACAGATGGGCACGAGACCGAGGGGTGGATCTAACCATGGATGCTATCTCTCAGGTTATCCATGACTGTGAGACATGTGCTGCCATTAAACAGGCTAAGAGACTGAAACCCCTGTGGTATGGTGAACGGTGGAATAAATACAGGTATAGGGAGACTTGGCAGGTTGATTATATCACACTGCCACAGACCCGTCAAGGTAAGCGCTATGTGCTCACCATGGTGGAAGCCACCACGGGATGGCTGGAGACGCATCCTGTGCCCCACGCCACTACCAGAAATACCATCCTGGGCCTCGAAAAACAGGTCCTGTGGCGGTACGGCACCCCAGAGCGGATTGAGTCAGATAATGGGACACACTTCAAGAATAGTTTAGTTACCACCTGGGTGAAAGAGCATGGCATTGAGTGGGTCTATCACATACCATACCATGCAGCAACTGCCGGGAAAGTTGAACAGTGCAATGGACTGTTGAAGACTACCCTGAAAGCATTAGGTGGAGGGACTTTCAAACACTGGGATCAACACCTAGCAAAGGCTACATGGTTAGTCAACACTAGAGGTTCCGTCAATCGAGCTGGCCCTGCCCAATCAGAGCCCCTTCACACTGTAGACGGGGACAAGGTCCCAGTGGTTCACATGAGAGTTATGTTAGGTAAAACAGTTTGGGTTAACCATGCCTCGAGCAAAGGCAAATCCATTCGTGGAGTTGTCTTTGCCCAAGGACCTGGTTTCACATGGTGGGTCATGCAACAAAATGGAGAAATCCAGTGCATACCTCAAGGAGATATCATCTTAGGGTAAACAGGCCATAACTCCGTACCTGTATTTGTACCTATATATTTGTGAAAGTGTACATAGTTTAGAATAATGTATGTATGTATGGAGTTCAAAAAAGTTCAATTTGATAGATGTATGGTGACATAGCAAAGGGAAAAGAAATTAGGGGTGGATAATGTCATAGTTCTGATTTCAGCAAGGAATTTTTCTTTCCCTTCCCTCCTGCATGTGTGCTCTGTGTGATGGGCCATCAGGTGAAACAAAAGAATCGGCCGGGTTCAGTAATGGCCAAGAGATCAGTCTCCTTGAAAAAAAAGGGGGGGGGGGCCTGGTGTGTGGCTGGAAGGAGGTGGGACGGAGTGTTAGCTCAGTCTCGTGGCCCGGAGGAGAGCGGCTGCAGGCTGCAGGCACTGCTGGGGTTTTCTATGTCTCTTTCCTGTTGGAGGGGAGTTTTTTGCTGCTGCTCTCGGCTTAGATGTTGCTGACTGCAGGCCCTGCTTACAACGCACCCTAATCAGCTGAAGTTTGTGAGTTTTCTACCATTGGGAGAACTTTCTGTTTTATTGCTGTTGTTTTTCCTTCCCCTTCTTCGCCCCTCCAACACCTGGCGGCAGCCAAGGATCTCACAGCGCCGCCTGGTGACGGGCACTGGACAGTACAAGTTCTACTCCTCCAGTGATACAACAGCACCACCTGGTGACTACTATAGGACACTACAAGTTCTGCACCTTTGGTAACTCAACAGCGCCACCTGGTGAATGGTATAGGACATTACAAATTTTGCATCTCCAGTGACCCGAAGGCGCCCCCTGCTGACTGTGACTGGAACTGCACCAAAGGGTGCTAAAATTGAACTATTTAACTTTTCCTTTTGCTGGTTTATCAGTTTTGTTCTTGAAGGGGATTATTGGTGGGTATAGGAGTATTGCTTGGTTGTTTTACTTTTTTTTTTTTTCGTGTTCCTGTTAATACACACATACCTTTTAATAAGAGACTGTTATTTTTTTGTTTTCCCTTTTCCATAATTTGTTTTCCTTCAATCGTAGCCTCCTAATTTCGGTTTTATAATTGCTTAGAAAAAGAAGTTTGTGTCTTTTCCTCCTAATCCATCCTCAGCAAAAGACCCTTGTCCCATTTAAACTGGGACAGGTGATATTCCTGTGTCTGTTCGAGGCTGGGTTCTAATATTTAGTAGGGTCATTGACAAACATTTAATCCAAGACATTTTTGTTTCTGACATTAGTTTGATAATTGTTTCTTTATTTCCCCATTCATTCTTTCCACTTTGGCAGAACTTTGGGGGTGCCAGGGGGTATGATACTCCCATCTAGTTCCAAAAGGGGCTAATGCCTCCTTTACTATTTTAGATATGAAGTGAGAGCCTCTGTCTGAGTCTATGGTTTCAATGTTTCCATATCTTGGCATGATATGTTCCGGGATCACTTTTACCACAGTATTAGCTATTGCCCAGGTTGTAGGAAAGACCTCTACATAATGAGTGAGATGATCTACTAATACTAATAAATGTTTATAACGGCCCTCTTTAGGGAGATCGGTGAAATCTACCTGGATTTTTGCAAACGGTCTATGTGCCATGTCTCGTCCCCCTGGGATGCGTTGCCTAAGATGTTGCTTGTTAATTTTCTGACATGTCACACAACTCCATACTACCCTCTTAGGTATATTATAGACTCCAATACACATATATTTAATTGCAAAGTGATCAGCTAGCACTTGGGTACCCCAGTGTGTCTTACCATGCATGCTTTTCATTATTTTCCAGGTTAGTGCTTTAGGCAGCACCTGTCACCTATCCGGCAGCTCCCATCCCCCTGACTTCTCAATCACTCCCATTTCTTTGAGTTTCTCAGTTTCCTGTTTGGTAAACTGAGGTGTTAAAGTTTTCTCTCATCCTTTGCTCCCCCTTAAGTCAGTAGTAACAGTTAATAAGGCTGCAGCCTTAGCCTCTTGATCAGCTAAGTTATTTCCCCGAATTTCAGGACTCATTCCTTTCTGATGTCCCCGAACATGCACCACTGCTATTTGCTCAGGTACTCTTATAGCTTGTAGAGTCCTTATGATAAGCTCCTCATGAATTAATCCTTTCCCCTGTGAGTTGATAAGTCCCCTTTCCTCCCAGATTTTTCCAAAAGTGTGAGTAACTCCATATGCATACTTTGAATCCGTATATATTGTGCATTTTTTCCTCTCCGAAGTTCTAATGCTCTTAGCACTGTATATAATTCACATGCCTGTGCTGACCAGGTAGGACTAAGGGATCCAGATTCTAATAATCTTAGTCCTTTACCATCAACTACAGCATATCCTGATCTCCTCTTCCCTTCTATAACTCGGGAGGAGACATCCACAAATAATTTCTCCCCCTCTTCTGTTTCTTCCAAATTTGATCTGAGCTTAGTTTGTTCTTCAATTGCGTGAAGGCAATCATGGGTTAAATCTCCTTCAGGACTCCCATATAAAAACTGTGCTGGATTCTGCAAGTTAGTGGTTGTAATTTCTAATTTGGGAGAATGTATTAATATTCCCTCATATTTCAGGAGTCTGGCATCAGTAATCCACTTTTCAACCTTCTGTTGAAGCACTCCTGGAATGTTATGGGGGGAATAAACTTTCAATTCTCCTCCCAATGTTATTTTGTTTGCTTCTTCTATAATTAGAGCAACAGCTACCACCGCCTGCAAACAAGTAGGCCACCCTCTGCTAACTGGATCTAGTAGTTTGGAAATATATCCCAAAGGCTTTTTCTTTCCCGCTCATTCCTGAGTTAAAATTCCATATGCTGTCCCATCATCTGTGGCCACAAATAGATAAAAAAGTCTCTTTACATCGGGTAAACTTAAAACGGGAGCATTCACTAAATCAGTTTTGAGACACTCTAATTTTTCCTCATCTTCCTGAGTCCATTTTAAGGATTCACTCGTAGTCAGTTTTTGGTATAAAAATTGCACCTTAGAACTATAATTTTCGATCCACTGTCTGCAGTATCCAAACAATCCCAACAACTGTCTCACCTGTCGCTTACTACTGGGAACTTTCAGTGACAGAATTCCATTAACCCTCTCAGGATCCAGTTTCTTAGTACCCTTGTGGATCCAATGTCCCAGGTATTTCACCTCCTGTTCCACAAATTGTAACTTAGATTTAGAAACCTTCAGACCCTGGATACTCAAAAAGTTCAGCATTCTAACAGTTTCTTTCCTCACTACTTCTTGGTTTTTCCCTGCTAGTAACAAATCATCTACATATTGAAGCAATATTACCCCCTCAGGTAGTTGATATTCTCAAAAGATTCACTCTAAAGCTTGTCCAAATAGGTTAGGCTATTCAGTGAAGCCCTGGGGCAGCACGCACCACCTAAGTTGCTGCTTCCTGAACATATCAGGATCTTCCCACTCAAAGGTAAAATAATCTCTGCAATCCTCCTTGAGGGGACATGTCCAAAATGCATCTTTAAAATCTATTACACTGTACTATTGATATTCAGGGCTCAATTGACTCAGTAAAGTATGGGGGTTTGGGACTACTGGAAATCTACTTACAGTCCTTTTATTAATTTCCCTTAGGTCATGTACTAACCGATAACTTCCATCTGCCTTCTTAACTGGAAGGATGGGAGTATTAAAAGGGGACATACAGGGCTCAAGCAGCCCCTGTTTTAATAATCTGTCAATTTAAGGTTTCAGCCCTTTCCTGCTTTCACTAGGTAAGGGATATTGCTTGATTCTTACAGGAATCTCCAGGTTTTTAATAGTTACTTCAAATGGTTCAATATCTAATTTTCCCACAGTTTCCGGAGTATACCAGACTTCAGGGTTAATCTGTTTCTCGTCCACCTCTGTAAGGGGACACAATTTAATTTTCAACTCTTTTTCTTCAACTTCTAATTTTATTCCCAACTCCACAGTCAAATCTCTCCCTAACAGATTATATTCAGCCTCAGGCAACAGTAACAGTGTCCCAGTCCCATATTTACAATTTGATTCTACCAATGATGCCCAAAAAAGCAGATAAAAAACTGTTTAGACAGAGTTTTATGCCTAGAACAGCAAGGTATTTATTGATTGACGGCCGGGCAGCCTGCCAGCTAGTGCTGGGAAAAAAGGCTCCGAGTTGGTTAGGTTAGAGTGAGTACTTTATACAGGTTTGGCAATGATTACAACATAGATTACAATATTCATAACAGGTGGAGTTAGGGGTGGAGATTGAGGCGTGATCTCTATTTTGAGGAATATTATGGTGGGAGATCCTGTTTGCCTTCATCCTGGGGGTTGCTTTTTTAATCCTCATCCTCACCTCACCTTGGGGACCTTTCATTCTTTCTATTGTTCCTGTGTTCTGATCACTCAGCCTTAGAGAAACCTCTGGCTTTGGGCCTATATTACCTATTGAGATGTCACCTTGGCTCCTCTGGATGAGATTTATGGGACTGGGGTTCTTTGCCCAGTGTTTGTTGTGGTTCCTTTAAGGTCTGATGCCCTCAGCACAGGACAGAGTCTTCTTGTGCAAAATGCAGTTTACGAAATATAGCTTAAGGCAAACTAAAAGTGTACAGGGGGATAGGGGGCCTCTATGGTCCCACAGTAAAAGTGTCCCGATTAACCCTTCCTGCTTCACCAATACACTCTTTATAACAGGGACCTTAAAAGGTTCCCCTTTTGCTCCAACCACACAACACTTTTCTCCTGATATTTCACATCCAGGTGGTAAGAACTGTATAGTTGACCTTTCAGCTCCGGTATCCATTAAAAAGGTCACCTCCTGGTGCTGGGGACCCACTTTCAAAGTTATCAAGGGTTCTTTTTTATCTGGAGTCCCCAGCGCATAGAGCCCCTGACTTCCCTAATCCTCCTTGAATTCCTTTTCATCTTTAATCCATTTCCTACATTCCCTCCTTATATGTCCTTTTTTCCACAATAGTAACACTCCACCATCTGCCTTTCCACCCGTTCTTTTCCTGGTTTCTCAGCCCTCCTCACTCCCTCTTTCTGTCCTGCCTGAACAGTTGCCACCAAAAGTCTAGTTTGCCTTTTCTCGCTCTCTGCCTCTCATCTGACATGCACCTTCTGAACCTCTCTCAGCAATTCATCCAATCCCTTTTCCTGCCAGTCTTCCACCTTCTCTAATTTCTTCCTGATATCCACCCACGACTTTGCCACAAACTGAGTTTTTAGTAAAGTATGGCCCACGGGTGTAGCGGGACCTACTCCTGAATATAATTGGAAACTTTTTCGTAACCTCTCAAGCCATTCTGTTGGGGTCTCATCCTTTTTCTGGTGCTCCATGAAAGCTTTATTAATATTTCTTCCCTTCAGAACCGAATCTCGGACCCCTTGGATTATAATTGTTCTTAAATCTTCCATGTGGCCTCTGTGGATTGAGTCTTGATTATTCCAATTAGGTCTATGTAAAGGCCACTTTTGATCCGCCGTTGGCCCTGCCTGGTGTTGCTGGTCCCAGAGCTTCATCCCCGCCTTTCTAATCATGTCTCTTTCCTCTACTGTAAACAAAATACTTAAGATGGATTGTAATTCATCCCAGGTATATAAATTTGGTCCCAAAAATTGGTCTAACTGTACTCCCACCCCTACGGGATCATCGAGTAAATTTCCCATTTCTTTCTTAAATTCCCTGACATCCCCAGTGTTTAAAGGGACTGCCACATATCCTGTCTCTGGCCCTCCTTGCCCATCCCCCCCCAGACACCAACATCTCTCTAAGTGGAAACAGTTTCCCCTCCCCCTGCTTTGCCATGCTGCGGGTAATCTGCCAAGGGGGGTTGTCGGCATCGGAGACTCAACATCTGAGTCCGAGCCCTGAGGCGGTGGTGTTTCTAAACCCCAGGAAGAATACTGTGGTGGGGGCCTTGAGGGGCAACCGGAGTGAGTCAGAAGGGATCCTCTTTATCCGAGTGAGGTTTACCTGACTTTTTCTCTCTTAATGCAAATGCTGATGCTTCCTCATCTGGTTCAGGAATCCATAATTCAGCATATTCCCTTTCTTCAGGGTTAGTAGAACTTTTATTGCCCACCCATGTATTCAGTTGCTGACACATCCAACCCTCAGACGACCCAAACACAGGCCAGAATACGTGCAGGTTTGTAAGGGGTTTCCCTCCCCATACCTCAGTACAATAGTGAATCATTTTTTCTTTTGATTTGCCCTCTCTTCTAGACGAAATATCCCAGTATTTTATCATTTGTCTTAAAGGACTCTCTTGCGCTATATCTGGTAACCTAGTCAGTTCTCCTATTTTTTGGGGGGATCCCATCCCCATGGAACCAGAGGACTTACTTTTCCCCTGTCCCATCTTCCGGGGTGCCTCCTGCCACACACGCACACACGCCCTCTGTTCGTGACTTGGTCCCTCGCGGGGTTCAAGAAATGCACTACCAAGAGGTCCACTCTCGCCTGGCCTCAATGAGACCTCTCACACATTCACACCCCGGGATCACTACCCCAACCAAACGGCTTACTAGATTTATACTTACCACTCCTGGGTCTTCGTTTGGTCTTCGTGCACAAAATTTAAGGGGTCCTGCAGGTCTTTATTGTTTATCTACCGTATTTTAAGGATGGTTCATGGATTCGGGGTTATTGTCGCAACTCTTTTAAGATACTGGGCTGCTGAAAAACCAGGCAGGGTGCCCCCAGATCACAAGGGTGTACGTCAAAGGACCCAGAATATCCAAGTCACGGCATCAAAATTGTTATAGGTTACCAGCGATGCCTTAAATAAATTGAAGATACTAATTTATAATAATAAACCAATTTATTAGTAAGCGGCAGATAAACAATTTTGGCGTGCCGGGGGAGGCATTTAGAACATAAGAAAGTTCTCTCACAGCTCACTCGCCCCGAGCTCTCAAAGTTCCCTTTTGAACCCTCTGGGTTCCCATCCAGACATGCTCAGTACTTAGGTTCTTATTCATACATAGTCCGGGGCATGTGCTCTTTGCACATGCTCAGTTGCAAAGTTTTTCCCATGCATGTTCCTGGGCTGTGTTCCCAGTGTTGGTGGGCTGGGGGGTTTATTTGTGGGCTGGGGTCTTTGCGATGAAGATTTTTAGTCTTCCTCGGCGTCCGCAAGATGAACCCGGCTTGGAACATGCGCATTTAATAGGTATTTTTCCTCCCCTTCCAGGCTTATCATATTCATAAATCACTTTGACTCTTTGTTTAGGGGAAACTTCTCGGTGTCTCCAGCTTGTCGGCTTGAATGGTGTTATCAGGGTGCAGTAAATTACAGTGTCAGACTTCCCCCCCTTTATTATCAACCTCGGGAACAAACGGCAGTTTGTTAGAAGTATTTCACAGCTATGTGGGAAATGCATACGAAGTTTTACTAAGCTTAAAAAATCCCTCTAAAATATATATAGTTTATTACACTCCCCCCCTCCCACCGGCCCCCTAATGGACTGGGGGGGAAGATGCTCCTCCTCTCCCTCCTCCTCTTCCTCTTCCCGCCCCTCCTCCTGCTCCTTTTCCCTCCTTTCCATTCCACGAGCGAGGATCTCCCCCGGTAAGTTTGGATTTGGGGGGGACACGAGGGGAAAGGGGGAGTTGGGAAGGAGAAGGGGGGGGTGGGACCCCCAAAGTGAGCGAGAGCGGGGGTGGGTCCCTCCCAAACTGACCGAGGGGGGGAGGGGAGGAAGCTGGGGTTGATGGTGGGGGGAGGGGAGTACGACGGGAAAAGGGTGGGAGAAGGGAATGAGGGGAGGTGGGAGAGTGGG
This sequence comes from Empidonax traillii, assembly GCF_003031625.1. Classification (NCBI taxonomy): domain Eukaryota; kingdom Metazoa; phylum Chordata; class Aves; order Passeriformes; family Tyrannidae; genus Empidonax; species Empidonax traillii. Next base: position 111,140 of record NW_020956464.1, read on the forward strand.
AAAGGGGTTCCTGTGGGGGTCCCTTCGTGTCCCCGTCGCTTGATCCCCAGCCAGGGGGGACCCTCGAGACTGAGGTTTGTTGTCGATTCCTGGCAGGCTGAACAAGGGCCCCGGACACGTGTCAGGAACTCTTTGATTGTCCCCAACACTCCCAGAGTTCCCCAATCCCCTCCCCTACCCCCCGCCGTGACTCCCCAAAGTGGGGATATCGGAGAGGGGGGAACCCTGGGAGTGCTTTTTTGGGGTGAATCTTGGTGTTTTGGGGTAAATCTTGGGGCTACCGGGGGGCACAGTGCTGGGAAAGGGGAGTTGGAGGGGACCCCAGGGCCAAGGAAAGGGGAGGGCAGGGATTGGGAGAGGTGGGATGGGGGGTCCAGGGAGAGCCTCTGCACTGGGGTCGCCGGTGTCGGGGAAAGGGAGGGTCTTTGGGGGATTGGGAGAACGGTCAGAAAACGGGGTTCAGGGGGTCCCCCGGTGTTCAAAAACAACCATAAAAAAAAGGGGGATTCAGGAGTCTGGAAAAGACAGGAATGGGGATCCAGGGGGTACCAGCGTCAAGGAAAAGAGGAGCCTGGGGGCTGGGAGATGTGGGAGGGCCGGGAAAGGGGTTGTTGCAGGGGGTCCTGGAGCTGAGGAAGGGGGTGAAAGGGAGTCCCAGTGCTGGAAAGGGGTTCAGAGGGGTCCTGATACCCAGGACTGTGGGTCCAGGGAGTCCCAAGGTAAAGGAAAACGCAGTGTGGAATCTGAGAGAGGTGGGATGGCTGGGAAAGGGGGTGCAGGGGGTCCTGGTCCCAGATAAGGGGGTGCAGGGCGGATCTGGTGTACAGGAATGGGTGGTTCAGGGGTTCCCTGAAGGATAAACCAGGAGTGGGGAACTGGGGAGACCCCTGGAATTTGGGGGTCAGAGTGGTCCCAGGGTCAAGGAAAGGGAGAAACTGGGAGAGGGGCTTCAGGGGGTCCCGGGATCAAGGAAAAGGAGGGCTGGAGGTGAGGTGATGGGAGATGGCAAGGAATGGGGGGCTGGGGGTCAGGGAAACGGGGGAATTCAGGGACTGGGAGAGGTGGGATGGTCAGGAAAGTGGGGGCAGGGGGATCCTGGAGTCAAAGAAAGAAGGGTCTGGGGTCTGGCAAACTGTGACAGGCCAGGCAAGGGGGGACCCATGCCAGGAGGAGCAGGAAGAGAAGGAAGAGGAACAACCGGTGGGGGCTGCTGAGACCCCCAGAGTGGGAAGAGTGGAGACAGACGGTCCCAGACCCGTGGGACCCTGGGCAGCCTGGAAGTTGGGAAGGGGGGAACCTGCAGAAAGGGGAGTTTGGGAGTCCAGGAACCCTTTAATGGGGGCCTGGAGAGGGGGTACCTTGGGACCTCTGGGACACTGAAGTGGGAAGCCTGGAGAAGGGCGAGTCCTGGGACCCCCGGCAGCCCAGACAGAGGGACCTCAGAGAAAGGAGAGCCCAGAGAAGGGGGACCTCCTGGATTCCCAGGATCTCCACCAGCCTGGAGAGGGGGGGACCCCAGAGACGTGGGACCCCTGAGACCCTCAGCACCCCAAAGCAAAGAGTCAGGGGAGGAGGGACCCCTGGGGCCTCCAAAACCCCCAACATCCCTAAGCAGGGGGACCCTGGAGAGGGGGAAGTCCAGGGCCCCCAGCAACCAAAGGAAGGCAGGGACCCTGGAGAAGGGGGTACACAATACATGTAGGACCCCCAGCAGCCCAAACAGGAGGGACCCCCCAGAACCCCAAAGTGGAGAGACCTGAGAGGGGAACCCCTGGAAGAGTTTTTTTTGATCTGAATCTTGGAGTTCTGGTTTGGTTTTTTTTTTTTTGCACTGAAACTTGACATTAAGGAGATTTTTATGGTCCCAGGATGCCCGGTGAGTTCTAAAAATGGACTTGGGCAGGAGGAACCTCCAAACCAACACGCTCAGCCCTTTTTTCCCCTCAGCAGGATTTGTCCTTCCCAAAGCTTGGGCTGATGGAGAATGAGGCTGCGAGGAAGAGGAAAAAGCTGCGGGCCCCCCAGGCAGGTGAGGAGGAAGTCAGTGCCCCTTTGGCCCTGTCTTGTAGTGCATGTGGGGACCGGATCTGGGGGATGTCCTTGGCCTTCCCTCTGGGCTGGAGGCAAATCCCCTGCCTGTCCTTCTTCCTTCCTGCCCCAGGCCCCGAGCTGAGGACGGAGAGCACAGAGGACAAATCCCCCCGGCAGAGCCTGGTGGGAGAGGCCGTTTTGAAGGACTCCCCGGTGCAGGAAGGCAGCGGGGAGGAAAAGCCCCCGAAATGCCCCCGGAGGAGGGACTACAAAGCCAGCTCAGGGTGCTCTGAGGAGGAAAGACCTGGCCTGTGCCAGGAAGGCGGCTGGAGCTTGAACTAGAGCTCTGAGCTGGTGGCCCCTGAGCAGCATCCCAGCAAGGAGAAGCCCTTCATGTGCTTGGAATGTAGGAAGAGCTTCAGGAAGAGCTCCGACCTCCTCAGGCACCAGCACATCCACACTGGGGAACGGCTGTACAGGTGTAGGGAATGTGGGAGGAGCTTCAGGCACAGCTTCACCCTGATCCAACACCAGCATATCCACTCTGGGGAACGGCCCTTCAAGTGTGGGGAGTGTGGGAAGAGCTTCACGACCAGCTCCAACCTCCGCACCCACCAGCTCATCCACACCGGGGAACGACCCTACAAATGCTTGGAATGTGGGAAGAGGTTTCAGACCAGCTCCAGTCTCCTCAGGCATGAGCAGACACACACAATCGAGAGGCCCTTCCGCTGCACCAACTGCGGGAAGGGTTTCAAACAGAACGGCACCCTCATCACCCACCAGCGCATCCACACCGGGGAGAGGCCCTACAGGTGTGGGGAGTATGGGAAGAGCTTCAAGCATAGCTCTGCCTTGACCAAACACCAATGGACTTACCGGTAAGGAAAGCCCTAGGAGTGCCCTGACTGCAGGAAGAGCTTCGTCCGCAACGGGATTAATGGACTCTGAGGGCCGGTGGCATTGGACAGCTCCCTGTGCACAGGTGACTCTGGTGAGCGAGCACTGCCTTGGTGGGCACAGCATCCTAAAATGATGGAATCCCAGAACAGTTTGGTTTGGAAGGGAACTTTCAAGGCCATCTAGTCCAGTGTTCCTGCCATGAGCAGGGACACCTTTCACTAGACCAGGTTCCAAATGTCACCCTGAGTGGGGGCCATGGGCCAGTGCCCGCTGCCAGCAGCAGCAACCCGGGCAGGGCAAGGATCCCTCGCTGGGCTTTGGGCTCTCCAACGGCCCAGGGCAGTGCCGTGGGGATGGGAACCCAGAGTGCTTGGAGCTTCAAAGCCTTGAATATCAGCCCCTGCAGCTCCAAATCTTTCTCTCCACATGCTGCCTCCAGCAATTCCCAAGGCTGTCATGGTCTTGGGGGCCTCCCTTGGGATTTGGCCTCCCTGCGGCCTGATCCCGGCTCTGGACCCAGGAGTGCCTTTGCTGCAGCAGGAAGGGCAGCAGGAGGTTTCCTGCCTGCTTTGGGGCAGTTGAAGGGGCCGCTCATGTCACCCTCCCTCTGTGCTGGGGACAACTTTGCTCTTGGGGACACCGCTCTGCCCCAGCCCAGCAGCACCAGCAGTGCCCAGGGCCAGCACCTTCCCAAGGGGGACCCCTCTGTGCACAGGGACCCCCAGCCCGGGGGGGCCGTGCCAGTACCCCCAGACAAGGTAGTTACAGAAGGACAACAAAACAACAACACATTAAACCTCGATAAAGAATGTATTTACATTATTAAAATCTTCATAAAAACAAGAATCATCCTTACAGAAAAAAAAAATCTTCTTTATAAAAACAAGAATCTTCTTTATAGAAATACTCATCTTCTTAAAAAAAACCAAGCATCTTCTTAATAAAAACAACTATCTTCTTATTAAATACAACTATCTTCTTACTAAATACAAGAAGTTACTTCCTAAAAAAACTCTTCTTAGTAAAAACAGTAACTTTCTAAAATAAAAATCATCCTTAATAGGAACAACAAACTTCTAAAAAAACCCAAAATTCTTAAAAAAAAAAACATCTTCTTTAGAAAAACAAAAATCTTAGGAAAAAACAAAAATCATCTCTATAAAAACGCCCTATATTCTTAATAAAGTCTACTGACTATAAAACATATTTACAGAACAACCATGAACATGCAAAAGATATGTACAAAGTGCCACTCCATGGCCATCATGTCCGTCAGTGTTGGCAGAAAAGCAAGGGCACGGTCAGTGCAGTCGGGTCCTGCTGGGTGTTCCCTGTGCCCCCAGCCTGGCACACGCTGGGCACAGTAGGACTCTGGTGCCAGGCCTGAGCCCAGCTTGGGATGGGAGCTGGGTCCCAGGTGCTGGGACGTGGTTTGTGCGGCCCAAAGTAGGCTCAGGCCAGGTCGGGGGTGGGGGTTGTGCCGCCAGAATCCCGGGCACTGGGCACCGTGCCCCTGAGCGGGGCCACCCAGCCCAGCCCTAGCCTGGCGGCAGGTGACTCCCTGTCCCTGGGGCAGGGCATGGCCATGACGTGCCTTTCCTGCTGCTGGGAATCTTCATCCCAAAACCATGTCCTGCTCCTCATCTTCCTGCTCAAGATCCATCTCCTCCTCTGTGTCCTCCTCCAGATCTATCTCCATATCTTCCTGCACATCCTCCTCCAGATCTATCTCCATCCTTTCCTCACTATCCAATCCCATATCAATTTCCATCTCCTCTCCTGTGTCTCTCTCAGCTGCATCGGGGGCACAATCTCAGAATGGGCTCCCTGTCCCACACCATCCCCACAGAGCTCCAGCCCCCCAGGCGGTCGAGGGGTTCCCACCTGCATGGAACGGCCCCATACCTTCCTCAAGACAAGAGGGAGCATACTGCAGGGATGGGGGACAAGATCCACACAGCAGCTGCTGTTCAGGACTGTTGGGGACTGAAGGGAGCAGGGCAGGACAGTGTGCTGGGAGCAGGAGGAAGGGTGGTCTCTGAGCAGGGGGAAGGGCTGTCTCAGAGCACAGTGAGGGTTGGTCGGTGCAGAGGCTGCACTGGGAGCTGCACAAAGGTGTGATAGCAGCAGGGGAAGGGCTGTGCTGTGCTCGGTGCTGGGTGCTGGCCATTCCACATGGAACACGGGCACAGCTCTGGCAGCTGGGATGTCACAGGAGTTGTGGGGATGGGAACGAGAGAATGATAGAACCCTTGAATGGTTTTTCTTGGAAGGGACCCTAAAAATATCTCGTTCCAACTTGAGCAACCTCCCACCACACCAGGTTGCTGAGGGTTCCATCCAACCGGCCCTTCAGCATTCCCAGGGATGGAGCCTCTCAGGCGCTGTCTGTGCCAGTCCCCTCCAGCCTCACTGGAAGAAAACATCTCCCTCAGATCGACCCTAAATGGCCCTCCTTCAGTTCAAGCCGTGCCCCCTTGTCCTCTCCCAACAGGCCCTGCTGAACACTCTGTCCCAGCTTTCCTCTGGGCCCCTTCAGCTCCTGCCCGGTTGCAATGAGGCCTCCCCGGGGCCTTCTCTTCTCCCGCCTCAGCAATCCCAACTCTGGCAGCCTTTCCTCGGGGCACAGGGGCTCCAGCCCTCGCAGCACCTCGGAGGCCTCCTCTGCACTCTCTCAGCAGCTCCATGTCCTGCCTGTGCTGAGGACTCAGCGCTGGAGGCCGCGATGAGCCCTGCAGGGGCTGCAGTTTCCTGGGGAACAGTGGGGAATGGGGGGTTACCCCTGCAGAGGAAGAAAACACACTTTTGTGCTTAGAGAAAGGGAGGAAGATGCTGCTGGTTCTTTGTGGAGTGTGCAGGGACGTGTCAGGAGCAGGTCCTGTCTGTCCCTTGTCCCAGCACACACCCCAGAGCAGCTCCATGGGGTGTCTGGGCCGGGCGGCGGGTCCATCCCCCAGCTCAGCTCAGAGATCCCTGTGTTCCAACAAGCACAGGCTCCAAAGCAAACCCTGCCCATGGGGACACGGCATCCATGCCATGCTGCGTCCCTCCAGCTGAGTCTGGGTCTGCAGCATCCTGGTTTGCTCACACAGCAAAGATTTCCCCAAAGGATTGGTGGAGCCTGAGCACAGCAGACTTAGCAAAAGCCAGAGGCCCTCGTCCTTCACAGCAGAGGTTTTTATCAATGTCCTTTGTGGTGTTCTCAGGATTGTTTTTTTTTAATACAATCCACATCCCCCTGAGGATTTTGAGACCTCTGTCTGCCCTTTGCCTTCCTCTGGGATGGGGAGGTTTGGCTGCAGTCAGAGCCACAGCCCCACAGTGCCCCCACAGTTCTACCTTGCTCTATACAACTCCATTGTCCCTACAGCCACCCACCAGCACTGGATCTGAGCCTCAGGGCTCTCCCCAATATTTTACCCTTTTCTTTCAGCCACTCTCTTTTTGCCAGGTTGCATCCATAGAATCCACAAACCTCCTATGAGGCTCTCCTCATAAATGTCTTGTCCTCATAAACCCCATAAACGTTGCTGTCTAAAAGGCTGCGGAGGAAAAAAGACTGCAGGCAAAACGAGGTAGGAGGTCAGAAAAGCAGCAGAGGTTTCCATGAGCCTGCAGGCTCCAGGAATACAAAGCCACACCCGTCCTTTCCAATGCAAGGGTTACAGTTTTTAAAATGATTTCCACCCTATCCCCGCAGGCGCTGGCGGAGTTCCCACGTGGGAACTTCAACTACATGAGGCTCCGCGCGGCGCCGCCATTGCCGCTCGTGCCACAGCGCCCCCTGCCGGCTGGGCGGACCGACCGCAGGGAAAGCGGGTCCTGATGCCCCCCGCGAACCCCAGAGACCCCCAAAACTCAGCACACAGAGACTCCACAGGGAGGGTGGCCAGAGGGTCCCCTAAAGCCTATCAGTAGGGTTCAGAGGGTCCCTCAACCCTCACAGGAGGGGTCCTACTGGTGCCATCCAAAGTCTTGGGGGGGAGATGAACCACATGCGGATATAAAACGTTTGCTTTCTTGATTGCTTCCTATTAACAAACTGTACTCACCTGTACAGACAGGTCAGGCCTACCAGGGTCTGCAGGGGCTGGTCGGTGCCCGTGCTTGGCGGATGTCCCCACGGAGCAGCACAGTGTGGATGGAAGGATGAGCATCGCTCCACCCAGCAGTGCTGACACCCCATTCCATCAACTCTACATTACACCACGTAGGGCCAGGACGCAGTAGAAAGTGGTGCTTGAGTGGCAGCCAAACAGCGCCCGTTCATCACCTCATGGCAACAGTCTGGGCGTGCCCCACTGGAGGGCAAGGGCCCAACGACCCCTGCCCACATCATCTTCCTCTCCATCACCTTTCTCAGCCCTATGGACGACCTGTACCATTGTGTTTCAAGGGGATTTGTATCTCTCTTGCAGAGTGGAGCCAAGCCAAGGAGGAACTCAGCTCTGATAATGGGGGACACCCATTTGACTTTGCTAAAGGCACAATAAGCCTTACAGTCAACTTGTGCAATAAAGTCACCTTGTATAACACTCTGGCTGGTTTCACATGCAAATATAATCACTTTCTCACCTCTCTATGCTCCATTGATCATCTGAATCAAAAGTATCCCCCCTTACACCATGGCAATCATTATGCATTCCCATTGTTATACTGGTTCCCATGGCAACCATTATGCATTCTCATTGTTATGCCGTATCCCTGGCAACCATTACCATTCTCATTTTGACATTGCTTACCATTAAACAATGATGCATTCTAATTTTTATGTAGGTTACCATGGCAACTATTTTGCATTCTGGTTTTTACGCCACTTACCATGACAACCATTATGCATTCTCATTGTTACAAGTGGTTATCATGGGAACCATTATGCATTCTCATTGTTAGGTAGGTTACCATGGATACCATTATGCAGTCTCATCGTTTAGGTTGATTACCACAGCAGCCATTATACATTATATTGTTACGTCAGTAACCATGAGACCATTAAATCGCTATGCCAGTTACCGTGGTAGCCATCGTGCATTCTTATTGTTACATCGGTTACCATGACAACCATTATGAATTCTCATTCTTAAAAGCAGTTACTATGGCAACTGTTATGCAGACTCATTGTTTTGTCAGTTACCATGGCAACCATTATGAAATCCCATTGTTACCTTGGCTAGCATGGCAACCATTATGCATTCCCATTGTTATAAGCGGTTACCAAGACAACCATTATGCATTCTCATTTTTAAGCTGGTTACCTTGGCAACCATTATGAATTCTCATTGTTATTCGTTACCATGGCAACCATTATGCATTCTCATTGTTACATTGTTGCCATGGCAACCATTATGCATTCTCATTTTGACGTCCATTACCATGGCAACCATTATCCATTCTCAAGGACATCAGTTTCCATGGAACCCATTATGCATTCTCATTCTTAAAAGTGGTTGCCATGGCAACCATTATGCATTCTCATTGTGACCTCGAGCCTGTGTTACATTCTATCACCATGGTAGCCATTATGTATTCACATTGTGACTTCGGTTACGATGGTTAACATTATACATTCCCATTTTTATCTAGGTTACCATGGTAACCATTATGCATTCCCATTATTTTGTCACTTACCATGGAAACTCTTATGTATTTTCATAGTTAAGGTCGAGTACCATGGCAACCATTATGCAGTCCCATTGATATCTCAGTTACCATGGCAACCATTTTGCAGTCCCATTGATACCTCTGTTACCATGGTAATTATTATGCATTGTCATTGCTACTCCAGTTACCATGGTAACCATTATGCATTCATAATGTTATGTGGGTTACCATGGCAAGCATTGAGCATTTACAATGCTAGGGTCAGTTAATATGGCAACCATTAGACATTCTGATTGTGAAGTCGGTTACCATGGGAACCGTCACACTATCCCATTGCTACGGTCAGTTACCATGGCAACCATCATGCATTCCATTTCCTATGGATGGTTACAATGGCAACCATCAGGCATTCCCATCACTAGAGTCGGTTACCATGGTAACCATTATGCATTCCCTGTTATGTCACTTACCCTGGCAACCATCTGTAACACACAGATAGTATAGAAATGCCAAAAATTGTTTCTGCCTGGCAAAACCTTCCTATCAATCATTCCCTGTCAGCTCTCTGCCAGAAGTTCCCACCAGGACTTCCCATGGCACTTTTCCTGCCAAAAGATCCTGCCGTTGTTTATGGTTATCGTATCTCCTCCAACATCTGAACTGGTTATGTGCCAAAAAACCACTTTCAACCTCCTGTGAACACTATAAAAATTGAGGACAAATTTTGGAAAATCAGGGAGAGGAAAGGGAGAAGAACTGGTGACTGTAGCCGAGAATCTCTGCCCACCTGCCCTCCCCTTTTCTCCGCCACCGCGTGCTGCCTGTCTGCCACCAGAGACTGGAACTGTGCCGGCCTGGAGAGAGCTAAGACTGTTATAAGTTAGTTTATAGTACCCTCCTTTTATTTTAATTTGCTTGGAATAAAAACCGGTGCCTTTACTTATCACAAGACCACCGTGCCACATGTGGGAGTTCTACCTTATCCTTCTACCCTGACCATCTTTCTGAGGGCCCAAACCTTCGGCTGAGCTGGGACCCTGCATGACCTGGGACAGGGGCGTGAGCGGTGAAACCACACATGGTGCATTGCAGAGAACTAAAGCTGTCAGACCCCCTGCAGCTACAGAGATAACATTGAAAAGCTGCAGGGACAGAGAAAAAAAGGAATAAACTGCTTCTCCCCCGCCCCACTCACCAGCTCAGATGGAAAAGGTAGTTTTCAGTGGTATCTTTGCTTCTAGGAGTAATCTTAGCGGTTTCCAAAATTTTCTTATTTTTCCCTCGTTCTCTTTCCATCTCTTTGCAATTAATAAATCAGTTTATGGTATCAACAGATACCTTGTGTGATTTTTTATTTTGCTCAAGTGAATACTCAAATCTGAAGTTGTTTCTGCAATATTTAAGCAGATTGTAACGAGGGACCATGGAAAAGTGGGAGGAACAGGGAGAAGGGTGGAAAAGGGGGTGGTCTGAAAGGTCTGACAGTCCCATGGGGGTCTTTGGGAAAGGGAGGATTTACAAAAGGGAGGTGGTACCCTGAGCTCCCCTTACTGTGGGGTGCTGGGGCTGCTGGATCCAATCTCAGCTTTGGGTTATGCCAACACTTTCAGTTCAGAGGAATTACAGAGATGGGACTGAACCACTTTTGTCCCACAGGTTTTAATGAAGGTAAACAGATCTATTAACATAAATTAATTATTAAGGGTTACAAATGATCAGACAAAAGATCTTCATCAGAATTATTTACTGCACAATAGAAACACTAAAACTACCAAGAACACAGTATAAGATAGGACAGTGCTCTACACTAAAGTAATTGTTGAAGCAATTCTACTCAAGCTGGCACCAAGGCAAGAATTATTCATTAGAGATAGATGGAACTCCCCTAGACCAATGCTCATGGGGAGATCTCTGCTCTCAACCTCCAGCAGTGACCTTGGGGGTCCCCAGCCAAGGCAGGAATCTCCACACACCCCTCCACTTTGTGATTCTGGAGGTCCCCCCCTTTTCGGGCTGCTTGGAATTCTGTATGTATTTGGGGTCTCCCCTCCACAGGGTCCCTGCCCTCTCCAGGCTGCTGGGGGTCCCAGGAATCCAAGACTCCCCCATCTCCCAACTTCAGGGTTCTAGGGGACCTCCAAAAACACCAAGATTCAGCCCAGAAAAACCCAAACCACCAAGATTTAGGTAAAACCCCTTCAGAAATAGCAAGAAGATCCCCAAACTGCAAAAAGTTGAGATTCAACTGAAATATACTCCAAATTATGAAGATGAGCCCAAAAGATCTCTCCCAGGAGTTCCCCCTCTCTGGTCTCTGCCCTCTGGGGTTCAGAGAGTCTCCTCTGTCTGGGATGTTGGGGGTCCCACTTTAGGGATGTTGGGAGTGCTGGTGGTCCCAAGGGTCCCTTCTCCTCTAACTCTCACCTTCGGGGTGCCACCTTCCCAGACATTCCCCCTTGAAACGAGAGCAAGGCCTGAAGAATTTCCTGAAATATCTTGCTCAGTTGAGAGAAGCCCCCCCATACCTGCTCTGCCTAAATTGCTAAAGAAAAATGTGTTCTGTTCTGTTCCTTGGATCTGATCTTAAGAAGGCTGGAAACATTATCCAATGGGTCTGTAGGCCAGAAATTAGGGCAAAGTCAGCCAAGGTAGACATTTGAATAGGAGAAATAGGCCTAAAGCCAAGGCTCTCTCCAAGCTTCAGTGACTGGGGCAAAGACAATGGAAAGTTAGAGGGGTCACACTGAGGAAGACTGCAGAGACCCCAGCCCTGACGATGAAGAAAGGGGGATGAACCCTGTAGTGGTTTTGAATCTAGGCCTTCCTTGGTGATCAGGTTGTAACCAAGGAACCAAGGTCATGTTCCCAGTATTCCATACGATTTTACATAAGCAAGAGTATAATTAAGGAGAGAGAGGAAGCTCTCGCTCTTTCTTCTGGTGGACCCAAGGTGGAGGTAGCTCTACTGTCGCTCTGCCCGGGTGAGGGAGTGAGGCCTGGCGTGTCTGGTTGGCCTTGAGAGGCGGACAGTGCTGGCAGCTGTGTGGTGTGGTTCGCTTCCTCTCGAGGGGAGTATTTGACTTTTTATCCCTTTTTATCCCTTTTGTATCCGTTTTTATCCCTTTTTCCCTTTTCCCTTTCCCTTCCCTTTTCCCTTTTGGGGCATTCCCTTTGGTTAATAGTGTATATAGTTTTCTTTATGTATATATAAATCTTCCATTTGAAATTTATTCGGTTTGGGTTCTTTTGTTTTGTTTTTTTTTTTCTTTTTTTTTTTCGGTCGGCTGGGAGAAAGTGAAAGGGAGGGGGAAGGTTTTGTCCCCAGGGTACAGGCACTTGGCTGGGAGCCAAGTCCAACCTGGGACAAACCCTCAGAACTGAGGGCCAAAAAAAGCTCCACCCCAAGCTCCATCTGAGCTCTGCCTGTACTCCAGCTATCATTATGTATGATTAGATGTTGCAATCATATGAATATGTTTGTAAGATGTTGTAATCATAGAAGTCAGACTGTTTGTACTGACACCTTCAAGCAAGAGCTTTGTGATGCGAATCCCGCCTGCTCCTGACCTCGACATATAAACACCTTTGCTGCTCAAAAGACCAAAAGCTTCTGGGCAGTTTCTTTACTGGACTTCTCAGATTCATATGGATAGCAGACAGTGCCCCAGGGATGGGAATGCAGAGGGGCCCTCAGGTCCCCAGGATGAAGCAGCAACCAGCAATAGACACAAAAAGTCCCCTAAGGATTTTGGGGGGAGTGTCCTGCAGGGAGGGGACAGTGTCACCCCACAAGGGCAGGGTTGGCAAGTGGGAGGCTGCTCCAGGTGTCTGCAAGAGGCCTCGTGCTCTGCTCGGCCCCATCAGTGGCCGGAACCAACACCTCGTCCTCGAGGCCAGCGGCCCTTTCCTGCCCCAGCCAAGAGGTTCTTGGCCCCCCAGTGCTCCCCTGGGGCTGTCCCTGCTCCTCCCTGCAGGCTCCATGGCCGTGCACACTTTGTGTTCCTGGGTGCCACCAGCTCAGCAGCTGCAGCCACTCCAATCAGCGCCCACAGCTCTGCAGCAAAGCCCCAGCTCACCTGGCACACAGGACATGGACACAGGACCTTCTCGCTGCTGGGCACTCCCAGCTCAGCCTCTTCCCCAGCATGGGGCTCTCCTGCCTCAGCACCACCTCTGCCTTCCACTTCTTCTCAGGGGCACCTCAGGGCCAGCTCTCCAGGACAGCAACCTGCAGGGAGGGCAGATGATGTGCAAGCCCAGGGGTGCCTGCTTGCACTGGCCTGGGGGCTTCTTTCTCCTTCCACAACCACCCCACAACTTCTCCTGCTTTTCTAACCCCACATCTTTCCAGACTAACCTTGTCTCTCTGCACAGACACATCTATCCCCTGTGGACAGAGCATCCAGCATGTGCTGCCCTGACAATGGCAACCAGAGAATCCCACAATCAGCCGGCTTGGAAAAGACCCCCGAGATCATCAAGTACAACCCTTGATCCAACCTCACCGTGGCTCACAGACCGTGGCACGGATGCCCAGGGGAGGGGCTTTGGGGATGAGGGCTCTCCCAGTACAGCCCAGTGCCCCCTCAATGCTCTCCCAATACAGCCCAGTGCCCCCAGTACAGCCCACTATGTTCCTTTCCCAGGGTGCCAGGGGATCCATCTTTGGGGGGGTTTGATTGGGATTTGGGGGGTTTCGGGGGCCTCTGGGTGCATTTGGGGGAGTT
>NW_020956464.1:124521-132338 GCF_003031625.1 Empidonax traillii
CCCATTTGGCACCCCGAGACCCCCCTGGTGTCTCCAATGTCCCCAGGGCCTCCCCATGGCCCCAATTCCCCCCTTGAAACCCCCCATTCCACTGTCTCCAAACCCCATCCCTGATGTCTCCAACCCTCCATCTCCCCCTAGAAGGCCCCCCCTGGACCCTTTCACCTCCAAAACAGTCCTGTCCCCCCACGCTCACAGAAAGATCAAGGGCATCTGGGGACACATTGGGGACACTTAGGGGGCTTTGGAGGGCACTGGGTGATTACTGGCGGATACTGGGACACACTGGAGGGAACCAAGGGGCACTGGGAGGGACTGGGGGGTTATTGAGAGATGTTGGGAGGGCAGTGGGAGGGACTGGGTGATTACTAGGGGATTACCAGGACACACGGGGGACAGTGGGAGGTTACTGGGTCATACTGGGGGTTACCGGGTCATACTGGGGGTTACCGGGTGCTCACTGGAGTATCACTGGGTCATACTGAGGGGCAGTGAGAAGTCACTGGGAAACACTGGATGGTCACTGGGAGGGGTTACTGGCCATACTGAGAGCCACTGGGAGGTCACTGGGCTATACTGGGGGCACTGGGATCCCCTTACCCGCATGTGGTTGATCTCCCTGCAAAGAATTTGGGTGGCACCACCAGGACCTCTTCCCTGAGGGCTGGAGGACCTCCTGAACCCCACTGATATGCTTTAGGGGACCATCGGGATCCCCTCCCTGTGGAGTCTCTGTGTGTTGAGTTTTTGAGGTCTCTGGGGTTCGGGGGGGGGCATCAGGACCCGCTTTCCCTGCGGTCGGTCCGCCCAGCCGGCAGGGAGCGCTGTGGCACAAGCGGCAATGGCGGCGCCGCGCGGAGCCTCATGAAAGTTGAAGTTCGCTCATGGGCACTTCGCCGGTGCGCCTGCGCAGTGCAGCCCTGGCGTTTAAACCCCCTTCCTAAAAGGGTTCCAAGGCCCCCAGCCCTTTCAGAGACCTCCTAAACCCCTTTCAGGGACCTTCAACCTCCCCCCTGAGTGCCCTCAGGACACCAAATCCCCTCCACGACCCCCCGAGAGCCCCTCACAGACCTCAAAACCTCCTCGGGAACCCCCGAGCCCCTCCTCTCCACTCTGCCGAGCCCTCCAGCCTTCCTGCCCACAGCCGCGCTCCTCGCAGCCGCCGAGCGCATCCCCAGCCCCGCCGCAGCCCACGCCAGGTCTCACAGTGCTGATCCGATTCCGTTGTCGCCGCCATTACTTTCCCGGCAGCCACCGCCGGCAGAGATCCCGCCCTGCTTCCTTTGCTTCGCGGGGCACACCGGGAGTTGTAGTTGCAGCGGCTCAAAGCTCCAAATTTCCCCAGACTCAATTCCCCACAGGCGTTCCTGGGGCAGAACCGGGGCGGAGACGAGATGGGCATTGGGTGGAAATCATTATAAAAACTGTAACCCCTGTGTTGGAAGGGACAGGTGTGGGTTTGTATTCCTGGAGGCTCCTGAAAATCTCTGCTGCTTCTCTGACCTCCTACCTAGTTGGGCCTGGAGTCTTTTTCCCTCTGCAGCCTTTTAAGCAGTAATGTTTATGGGGTTTATGAGGACATGATCTTTATGAGGAGAACATCTTAGGAGGTTTATAGATTCTATGGATGCAACCGGACAAAAAGAGAGAGGCTGAAAAAAAAGGGTCAAACAGTGGGGAGAGCCCTGAGGCTCAGATCCAGTGCTGGTGGGTGGCTGTAGGGACAAGGGAGTTGAACAGAACAAGGCAGAGCCATGGGGGCACTGTGGGGCTGTGGCTCTGACTGCAGCCAAACCCCCCCCATCCCAGAGGAAGGCAAAGGGCACACAGAGATCTCAAAACCCCCAGGGCAATGTGGATTGGATTTGAAAAACAATCCTGAGAACACCAACAAGGACTTTGATCAAAACCTCTGCTGTGAAGCCAAGGGCTTTCACCCATCGCTCTTGCCTCACTCCTTCCTCCCAGATGGAAGGTCTGGGATGAGGGGAGATGACTGTGTGGCCAGACAGGTCTTTGGGCAGATGTGACACCTGGCCTTTCCACGGAGCAACCAGGATGACCCATCCCTGCACAGCCCCCCCAGAGCCTGGAAAGCTGCTTCGCAAGAGGAAAACCTGCAGTGGTGTCACCCTGAGAGTTCCTCTTGTCTCAGCATCTGCTGCCAAGGGGTGGGGCAAGAAGAGGTGGGTGGCACAGGCAGGGCCAGCAATGCCTGTCCCGCTCCTGCCATGGTGCCCAGGTGGGCTCCCATGGGTCAGCAGGTGGCAGGAATTGTCAGTTCCCTTTGCTCTGGTTGGGCAGAATTGTTTGGGATTTGGTATTATCTTGTCTGGTTTTATAATCAATCACATACAAAATGGTCATTATTCTATCAATATGTATGTGTGTATATCTATGTATATTTAATTTTGAGAGCAGAGCAGTGCTGTTTTGAAACTCATCTTTTCTACAAAGGAATTTCTCTCCTGACAATAAACCCCTTAAGATTTGTATGCGCCGTGCCTCTCCTTTCAGCAGGGCTTCAGAGTCCCAGAGGCATCAGGACGGAGCCTCTGGCTTTTGCAAGGTCTGGTGTTCTCAGGCTCCACCAATCCTTTGGGGAAATCTTTGCTGTGTGAGCAAACCAGGATGCTTCAGGCCCAGGCTCAGCTGGAGGGACCCAGCATGGCATGGACGCCGTGTTCCCATGGGCAGGGTTTGCTTTGGAGCCTGTGCTTGTTGGAACACAGGGATCTGTGAGCTGAGCTGGGGAATGGACCCGCGGCCCAGCCAAGGCGCCCCATGGAGCTGCTCTGGGGTGTGTGCTGGGACAAGGGACAGACAGGACCTGCTCCTGACACGTCCCTGCACACTCCACAAAGAACCAGCAGCATCTTCCTCCCTTTCTCTAAGCACAAAAGTGTGTTTTCTTCCTCTGCAGGGGTAACCCCCCATTCCCCACTGTTCCCCAGGAAGCTGCAGCCTCTGCAGGGCTCATCGCGGCCTCCAGCGCTGAGTCCTCAGCACAGGCAGGACATGGAGCTGCTGAGAGAGTGCAGAGGAGGCCTGCGAGGTGCTGCAAGGGCTGGAGCCCCTGTGCCCCGAGGAAAGGCTGCCAGAGTTGGGGTTGCTGAGGCGGGAGAAGAGATGGCCCCAGGGAGGCCTCAGTGCCGCCAGGCAGGAGCTGAAGGGACCCAGAGGAAAGCTGGGACAGAGTGTTCAGCAGGGCCTGTTGGGAGAGGACAAGGGGGGAGGGCTTGAACTTAAGGAGGAGGACTCAGGTTTGATTTGCTTTAGGAAGAAGGTTTTTTTGCACTGAGTATGTTGAAGAACTGGCAGGGGCTGTGCAGAGAGGCCGTGGATGCCCCATCCCTGGGAATATTCAAGGCTGTTGTGCTGGGAGTCTCTTCCTTCCAGCTCTGCACACAGGCACTGCCCCTGCAGATCCAGAGAAGGGCTGAAGAAGTATCTTCAAACCAGAAATCAGGGCAGGTCTTTCAAGGATTGTTGATATTTTTTGGACTGTGTTTGGCCCAGCCACCTGCGAACATTTTGTTCTTTGCCTTTCAAGTTCACTGATAAATGGGAACTTTGTACTTGGAGAGAGAGTTTCATGTATAAACTGTTTTAATTGGTGTTCTGTGATTGGCTGATTGTCTGTAGAGGACATTTGAAGGAGAAACCAAAGAGGAGAGGATGACCCAATTAGATCAGACCCCTTGAGTGAAACAACGCAAGTGTGAGGGCAATCCCCAAGTTCTCCCGCATGGCTGAAGGGGTGCACTCAAAGAACGGGGGTGGGACCAAGGGCCTCTGGCTGGGCAGTGCTGCCACACCAGCCTAGGGAGATGTCCCCGGCTCATTGGATAAAAATGAAGGTGGCTCGTGCTCAGAGCTCTCAAGCTTCACATGGAGGACAATGTTGCCTTCTGTGGGGACGCCGCTATCTTTGTGAGCCTGCTGACCCTCCGAGCATGCAGCCTCTGCTGTGGGGAATTCTGGTTATCCTGCGGTCGGTAAGACAACCTCGTAAAACACACCTGAGTGAGTGGGGGTTTCCCTGAGGGCTCAGTTCACTCCTCTCCTTTCCTGTCTCTCGGGTTCCCGTTTACTTGGACACTTTCTGTAATAAATATTGGATTTATTGTTGAGCTCTCAACAGTGTCTTGGTTTTCACTCTCAGCATCCTTTCGAACTCACCCCGTTACAGTCAAAAAAATCAAAAGCCTAAGAAACACTGCTGTGATACTTGTAGTGTTGGACAGCAGTGTCTTAATCTGGGAAAAAGAGAGAGTGATGAACAGAGCATTATAGACCCTCAGGAACTCCAGATGACCCCCAGTAGGGTAAATTGGAGACCAGAGCACGTTAGGCAGAGACCTGACAGCCCGCAGGAATCGGAATTAGATGGGACAGACACTGAAAGTATAGCAGAGAGTATGGGAGACCCCCAAGAGGGAGTGAGTAGTACACATCGGGGTCGGACCATGGGACAGAAAGCTGGGGCAAGACTGGGGGTGGAACAAAAGCTAGAGCTGAGAGCAGCCACATTGTTGCCCCTTTAAGATCAGTAATACCAGCTGCAGGCACACCAACAAAAGTGAAAGTGCCGTTTCTGAGGAGTGATTTTAACAGCTGGAGGGAGGAAGCAAAACTGTTTAGGGAAAATCATGAAAAGATGGGTAAGAGATTTGAATGAATTGTGAAAAATCAGGGCATAGATTGGTCAGATATCGACTTGATTCTCTCAGAATTGACAGAAACAGGAAAACAACTGGTAATAAAAGCAGCAAGAAATCATGTGGAAGGGCAGATTGCAACAAATGTTGTAAGGGGAGACATAGATAATATTTTTCCAGTGCAAAAAGCTAACTGGGACCCAAACGAGCCGGGCTAGTATAAGTTATTGGAACAGTATAGAAGATTGGTCCAGGTGGGATTGTGGAATGCTACACCTAAAACAGTGAATTGGGCTGCCTTGTACGATGTAAGGCAAGGATGGGATGAGACCCTCACGGCATTCTTAGGCAGACTTAGAGCTGCCACGAGAAAATACTCTACCCTGGATCCATCATCAGAGACAGGTAAACAACAACTGGTGGGGTTGTTAATGGGACAAAGTAACCCTGATATTAGAAAAAGGTTACAGAACATTGATTATCCTTCCAATAAAGATTTAGAGGTGCTAATGAATGAAACCTGGAAAGTGCACAACAACAGGGAGAAAAGACAAGATAGAAAACTTACAAAGGTTGTGGTTGCTGCTTGAATTCAGAATTCAAATATTAGGGGTGGTGGCAGAGGGCAGGCAATGCAAGGAAGAGGGGGCTCACCTTTTCAACAAGCAAGAGTGGGACAAAATCTACGTGCCTGTTGCATGCTGGAGGGACACTGGAAACAGGATTGCCCTACATTGGCAAATGGGAACCCCGGAGGAGCTGTCATGGCTCATCAGACCAGTGAATGAGGGGGACCGGTGAGTCATTCCCTGGCAGACCCACTGGTTAAAATGGAGCAAGGGGAAGGTGAAAAGGAATTAGACTTTCTGATCGACACTGGAGCCACATTTTCAGTTCTAAAACCAAGAACTAGTGCCTAAAAGTGATAAATTTGTTCAAGTCGTGGGAGTAACAGGCCAATCAGAAAAAGCTTTCTTTCTTGAACCCCTCCAGTACAAAGTTGGGAAAAAAAAGGGAATTCATCAATTTTTAGATCTGCCTAATTCCCCAAAACCTCTGTTGGGTAGAGATTTGTTGGAAAACCTGGGAACTGTGATTAAGTTTGAAAAAGGTAAACTTGAATTTCAGGTAAACAAAGAACAACTAATAGCAACCCTGAGTTTGGTCCTGAGCTGTGTAAAGCCAGAGCAAAACAATCAAAATATCAGTCAAATTTTAGATCAAGTCTATTCCTTGGTATGGGCTACAGATGTACCCTGTAAATCAAAAAAAGCAACTCCTCTTCAGATAGAATTATTACCAGGAGCAAAGCCAGTAGTCAGGAAACGATATCCATTGAGGTTAGAAGGCAGAAAATGAATTGAACCAATAAGTGAAAACTTTTTGAAATTGGGACTTCTAATAGAGTGTGAATCAGACTTTAACACCACAGTTCTTCCAGTTAAGAAACCAAGTGGAACTTACAGACTAGTTCAGGATTTCAGGGTAGTAAATGAGATAACTAAAACCTTATACCCCGTGGTAGCAAATCCCTATACACTTCTAACAAAATTGAGAGATAATTTGATTTGATTCACAGTGTTAGATTTAAAAGATACCTTTTTCTGTCTACCCCTAGCTCAGGAAAGTCAAAAGATTTTTGCTTTTCAGTGGGAATCTGTCCATAGTGGGAGAAAGATGCAATGAACTTGGACAGTCTTCCCACAGAAATTTAAAAATAGTCCCACTTTGTTCAGTGACCAGCCAGTCAAAGAGCTGGAACAATGGCAGCAACCACCGACGGATGGCGTTCTTCTACAATATGGAGATGACTTGTTAATAGCAACCGGAACAGAAGAAGTGAGTGGGCAGTGGACAATCTCACTGTTAAACTTCTTGGGTTTAAACAGTTTCCGACTTTCCCGACAGAAAGCATGACTGGTGCAAGAGAAAGTGGTGTACCTGGGGTATGAAGCCTCTGGTGGGCAATGTTCCCTGGGAACAGCAAGAAAGGAAGCCATCTGCCAGACACCCAGCCCAGAAACAGTGGGAGATCTCCAAGCCTTTCTAGGAATGACAGATTGGTGTCGTTTATGGCTCTATCAGTGTGGAGTACTTGTAAAGCCTTTCTGTGACCTGCTGAAAAGAACCCAAAAGAACATCATCTGGAGCCCTGAGACAGACGAGACCTTCAAAGGCCTGAAGCGGGAGCTCAGGAGGGCTTCGGCGTTGGCTTTGCCTGACATGAAGAAGCCCCTTTGGTTGTTGTGCCATGAACGTCAAGGAATGGTTTTCGGGGTCTTGGGCCACCAACCAGGGCCATACAGGAGGGCCGAGCTCAACTGCAAACAGTGGGATGGAGTCAGCAAGGGATGGCCCACCTGTCTGACAGCAGTGGCTGCAGCAGTCATGAACCACTGTCCCAGTGATGTCACTGATGTCCCCAGTGATGTCACCACTGTGCCTGGGATGTCACTGCTGTCCCTGTGATGTCAGCAATGTCCCTGTGATGTCACCAATGTCCTTGTGATGTCACCAGAAGCCTGTAATGTCACTGTTCCCCAATGATGTCACTGCTGTCCTCAGGAGTGGTCCCTGTTGCCCCAGTGATTTTACGGCTGTCCCATGTGATGTCACCACTCTCCCCAGCGATGTCACTGTTTCCCAATGATGTCACTGAAGTCCCTGTGATGTCACCACTGATCCCAGCTGTGGCACCAGGTCCCTGTGATGTCACCAGACCCCTCTGATGTCTTCTTTTCTCTTTGAAAGCACCACTATCACCAGGGGTTAAACCCCTGTCCCTGTGATGTCACCACTGTCCCCAGTGATGCCACCAGACCCCTGCAGTGTCACTGGTCTCCAATGATGTCATCAAAGTCCCTGTGACATAACTACTGTCCTATTGATGTGATGCCCCAAAAGGCAGGTAAAACAGACTGTTTAGAGACAGAATTTTAAGCCTTTAAACAGCAAGGTATTTATTGTTGTTGCCTAAATGGCTGTGAGGAAAAAAAAGACTCCAAGCCAAATTAGGTAGGAGATAAGATAAGGATACAAAGGTTTAATGAGCCCCCAGGCTTTCTGGAATAACCCCCAGCGCGCGCTCCCGAAATCGAGATGTTCACAGTTTTATAATGATTTTCGCCCAATCCCCGTCCTGCCACCACCCAGGTT
>NW_020956464.1:138520-139772 GCF_003031625.1 Empidonax traillii
CTGGTTTCACTTACCCCTGTGGCACCAACCACAGTTACAGTATCCTGACTTAGTTTCCCTTCCAAGGTGTTTAACACAGAATATGCAGCACCTGTATCAACCAAAAATTCCACATCTTCTCCCCCCAGCTTAGCTATAACCAGAGGTTCTGCTGGGGTAGAAACCTCCGGTTCCCTTCATGCATTCTGGGTTAAAGTCAGTTGGGAGGCTGGAGGAGGAGGTGGAAATTCACTTTTCCTCTTCGAGTCCGGACAATCCCGTCTCCAATGTCCCTTCTTTTTACAAAAAGAACATACATCATTAGTCTTATCATGCTGGTAACTAGATTTATAACTTTCACGGTGGGCATTGTGTTTGCGATGATTCTGGTAATCATTATCCTGCTCCTTCCCCCCGCCCTTTTGGTCTCTGTTTCGATAGACTGTCCAAGCTATATTCATTAATTCACCAATACTCTTATCCTCACCTGCTTTCTGTAGCTTTCTCCTTATATCGTCTGCAGATTGGCCTATAAATAAATAGACCAAGTGGCTTTTCCCTGACTGTGATTCTATATCTATATCTGTGTACTTTCGTACGGCCTCTGTTAGTCTGTTTAGAAAATCCGTAGGGGATTCATTTTTATCTTGTTTCACTGTAAACATTTTTGACCAATTTATCGCTTTTGGAATTCCATACTTAAGACCATAAATCACCCAATCCTGATAGCGTTTCAATGCCTCTCTCTTTTCTGGTAAATTGGGATCCCATTTGGGATCCTCTGAGGGAAACACATCTTGCAGTTGTCCTTGTATCTGCCCAGATGTTATGAGCTTCTCTATTTCATCCCGGGCAGCTTTCTTAATCATGTCTATTTCACTAGAATCTAATAATGTGTCTAGCATTATTTCCAAATCTTCCCAATCAGGATTTTGTGTCCTTATTGCTCTTTTCATAATCCTAGTTACCTTGTCTGGGTTTTCCCTATATGTTCCAACTGAAGCTTTCCACTGCTGTAACTCACCTAGAGAAAAAGGAGTTTTTATCAAAACTGGACCCTGGTTGCTCAGGGCTTGCCTTAAGGGAGCTTCTACTGTAGGTTTTTCCTTTTGTGATCTTGTCCTACTAGCCACCGGATTTGGGTCTGACAGAGCTTCTTGTACTCTTCTTCCCCTTGTCTTTGGTCTTACTATAAGTGGTTTCTCTTCCCCCCTCCTCAATCTATCGTTTGATTCATCCTCAGAAGCTTCTGTGCCTGTATCAGAAAAATCAC